>NW_004955498.1:456839-474758 GCF_000276665.1 Chinchilla lanigera | reverse complement strand
TGTAACAACCACTGTTGAATTGTATTAATTTGTCTTGAGATCCTGTATCACTTTGACTGTTCTTGCTTTGATTTGTTTATGTTCATGATACTGGTATGCTTCTACTGTTCTATTTTCTTTTTTTTTAGTTTCTCATGTACTATTCTCTTTAAAAAAAAAAAAAGGTGAGTTAGATGACTGGGATTTTATTCCTCACTCACTCACAGGAATTTGGTATGAACAAAGTAACACAGTGAAACTATCAGATTTCAGAGGCATTTTGAATATATATTGGGGTATGTTGAGTTTGATATGTCAGTGTGAAATCCAGATAGAAGTGTCCAATAGTGCTCGCTTCGGCAGCACATATACTAAGAAGTGTCCAATAGGCATGAGTTTAGAGTTCATTAAAAAGTAAGTTAGCCAGAGATTAGGAAATCTGAATTAACTATATGTAAGAGACTCTTGAAGCTGAGGAGCAAGTGAGCGTGCTGAGAAGGACTATTAGAGCACAGCCACATTTGATGTCCAGCAGAAGAGAAAACAATGAAGCTAAAGGAATGTGGCCTGGGAGATGAAAGGAAGGACCCTAGAAGCTAGAAGAAGTGCTCCAAGGTAGAGTACGTTGGCAGTAGTATCAGAAGCTTCACGAGTATCTGAAAAGATGAGGAATAGAAAAATAACCTTGGGTTTTGTATTCAAGATGTGATGGATAGACTAAGAGAATGGATTTGGCCAAAGGAAAGGTCAGAAACCAGGCTTCAGGGGTTCGGAAGTAAGTGGATGTAGAAAGAATGGCTGTTTCTTTACGGGGGAGAAAGTGACTAGGAAGAGGCAAAAGTGAGAAAACAGTTAGAGAGGGCAAAATATCTCACTTCACCTTGATCCCGTTATCTCTTATTTCCTAGGCTGCTGATGGAAGCGAGGGCAGGGGACAGGGAAGAGTGGGGCCTAATGGCTGCTTGTTAGAGATATTGTAGGTATAAGGATTTTTAGGATGGAAGTTTCCATTGAAGGATGATTTCCTCATTTCCTTCTGCGCAGCGATCTAGATTCTACAACCAAGCTAAGGTTTGGTTGCCTGAAATGCCAACAAAATGCACTTAGAGCCTGAAGGCAGATTTCTAAAGTTGCATATTGTACTGATATGGAGATTGAAAGCACCACTTGGTAAGACACCTCATGTGATGTTCATCTGCACAGATCAAGTGCAGAAAGCCAGGGAAAATGAGCTTGTACAAGAGTGGGCTAGCCCCTACAAACATTCCTCTCCCAAGTCGTGCCTGCATTTCAGGCATCTGGAGCTTTGTTCATTTTGCAATTTTGAAAAAAATAAACATGGTTTGGGGGCTCCACATGTGTATTGCATCTCCTGAAAATGGCTGATTTTCTGCTTTCCCTTGCTTAAAGACCAACTGGGTCAGATTGAATTGAGCTGGTCACTTGAGACCCAGAAAGCATCAGTTGGGCCATAGAAAAACAGAATGAACTGTCATTATACAGCATAAATTAAAGTTGCAGAAGTTATGAGGAAATGATCACATGGGAGGCATAAGACAGTTGAATTTATATCCCAAACTCAGATATTTTCCTGGCTTTAAAATTGGAATGTCTGAAGAATGTCTGAATATGTCTCCCGAGAGGCAAACCAGGACCGATGGGGTGGGGAAGAGGGGGAAGTGAGAGGAATGCAGAATTTCAGCTTAACATATGGAAGAGCTTTTAGGCTACTAGGACACACTATTCCAGGAACTGTTGTTTAGGCACACCAGTTGGAAATCTAGTGGTAACTTACATTTTGGCATGCACACAGACAGCAGGCACAGAAAGAATACGGCACTGGAAGTGGGGATTTAGTAGCCACACAGCGTGTTCCTGTTTCCCTGTTTGTAAATTGAAGAAGGTAAGATTAAACCATCCCCGGCGCCTTCCGGCTCTAATATCGCACAATTGGATTTTCTTGGCAAGACCAAGTGGTACAGTGCTTTTTGGGGCAAGAGCAGGCACACGAATCCGATATTTCAATCATTTTTCTTTATAAGAGTAGCCTTCATGAGGCAGATCTTGTTGTAACCCTCTTTTTCCATTAAAGCTTCAAAACACTCTAGCAATTTGACATAATTTCATTTAATGAAAACTTTTTCTGTTTCTGTGAAAAACAAAGATTGACTAAAACTGCTTCAAACAGTTAAGCGCATGGGCGCTGGGGTAGAGGCGGGTTAGAATTCTAACTCTGACTCCTTGAAGCTGTGTGACTCTGGGCAATAGGCTTAATTCTCACGAGCCTTGGTTTACGTCTATGTGAAAATTTAGGATGATAAAAGGTCACAAGATATTTGTGTGACGTTAGGTGAAATTCCTGATTCATTTTTCAAAGAAGTTAAAGTGAGTACACAGAGAAGGAAAGGAGCAGGTACTGTGCCTGAGGGCGCAGACTCCTTCAGGGTGAAGTCTGGCCAGATTTCAATAGCATCAGGTGTGTGCCGCGCTCTCATACTTTTCTTTTGTACACTGTGTCCTACAACTCAGCTGAACTCCCTTGTTAGTTCTAGGAGTTTGGATTTGATTTTGTTGATTCCTTGAGATTTCCTACTGTAATAATAGACTCTCATGTCAACTGTAAATAGAGATAGTTTTCAGTTTTATCTCATTGCTTATGATCTGTGTGCCTATTATTTTTCTTTTCTTTCCTGATTGCACTGGCTAGAACTTCCAGTACGATGTTTAAACTCAGGCTTTTTCTATTTGGGATTTTTGTCCCCATTCCCAAAGAACTGACTCATTCTGCTAACTAAATTTATCCATTTAAAGAAAGATTTTGAGCTTCTCAGGCTTTCCTGCTCCTTGGCCCAGAACCATGTAACACCTTCTTAGACCTGGCTTGAAATAGCAAATCTATCCTCAGGGATGCTTGGGCAGTTTCTCTGACTCTAGAGCTCTGGAATTCACAGGAGTCCATGCTTCTGCAGGAAAACTGTTTAAACACATAGCAGAACACCCAGAATCAATAAGCACTGAATAAACGTTAGAAGCTCTTAAGCTTATTATTATACTAACAGTACAGGCCAGGGCTTCTCAGACTTTAATGCAATATGAATCACCAGAGGATCTCGTTAAATGCAGATCCTGGTTCAATAGGTCTGGAAGGATTATGTACTTTTATCGAGCTCCTCGGTGATGCTGAAGCTACTGGCCTAACGACCAGAATTGGAGTTGCAAAGGCAGGGCCTCGAGGATACTTAGTATTCACTCTATATTGCACCCTTCCTTTTGGGGATTAACTATCCTTCACTTGGAGATTAAGATGCAGATCTCGGATAGGGTCCTAACTGCTACCCGTCACTGGCTCATGCTGCCTACCTCATTAAGCAAGAAACAGGGACCTACCTCTTACTGCCCTAAGACCTGGTCAGAGACGTGAGCGTGTAATTTTTATTGGCTCAGCTACTTTGTCTTGTACAGGAAGACTGAGCTAACGCATAAGAAGTCAAACTCTGTCTCAGATTTCGAGGACCAGAACATTGCAAACCAAGACAATAAACAAGCTACTGCAAGTTTTTTCTTTTCAGTGCATCCTTACTTCCACATACCTGTGCAGTGCACATGTCCATAGCGCCTCATAAGGGAGGCATGAGGTCTAGCCTACTTGCCCCTTTCAACTAACTGATGCCCCTATGGAGTTTCAGACCACACTCACCTTCCAGGTGTAGCTCTGAACCTTTCTCAGCCCACTGGATTTGATCCTGTTGCTGAACTTCCTGTCTACTCATCCTGCAATTTGCTTTCCCATTTCTGCCCTTGCTTTGCCCTTGGATTTATAGGACAAAACATCCTGCAGAGCAGGCACGTGGGGTGGGTGAGTGCTCAGGAAATGTATGTTGAAGGAATGTCAAGAAGAATTGCTGGGAGCCGGGGCTTAGCTTGGAGCACCCTATCCTCAGTGAGATACACACAGAGAGGCTTCCAAGAAATAAATGTGAAGGGATGGGGAGGAGAGCAGCAGTGAAGTCATTGTCCTCTTTTGACCTTGAGAATAATTATAGGCACATCTTCTCTCTATTCTTTTGTGCTGGCTGAATATTAAACTCCAAAGGGTAGAAGTGAAAAAGAACGGATTGTGAATCTACAGATTTGGGCTCTAGTCCCAGTCATAGAACTAGCTTAAGGACCTCAAGCTTCCATTTCCCCTCTCTGGGTCTCATGCCCTCATCTATATGAGCAGTGGAGGTTCTTGGGATCAACCTGTGTGGCTTCTTTCAGCAATGACAATGTAAGACTTTATACACCAACCGGCCACAGAGACTAAATGCAGTATACTTCAATGCTTAAACTGCTAATCTATTCTTTTAAAAATCACATTTCTTTAGGTGGCTTGACTTTTAGGTGAATAATGCTTAGGTTTACCACAGGTCTTTTAGCTTTGTTAATCTGCCAGTGAACCTACCAAACAATGGACTGATTGATTTTGCTTTCTGACGTTTTTGTGAAGAATGTTTTGAAGGCAAGAATTCTGTTGCTCCTTGTATCATCACTTACCAAATACTTCCTGTTGAAACTTGTTAAGTTCAAAAACTATTTATGCAGCTATTTAATTTCTTCCATTAATCTAAATATTGATTTTCCTTTTCCTAGAGACATGAAATAGATGACACATGTTTTTATCTGAGAGATTTAGAATGCTTTACACTTTCTCAATTAGAGCCTTCTCTATTAATTAAAAAGTACTTACACTAAGTTAGATGGGGTGGATTTATGGGCCTAAACTTCTTTCCTGCACCTCTCTCTTCTTTTTCTTTCTTCTTTACTTTTGAGTATGGGAAAATGACATATTAGGCACCTACTGTTGGTTAGACATGATACTAGGTGCTTTCCCATGCCTTTAATCATAACAAAATATTGTTAGGTAGGATGTATTGTCACTGTTTTACAGACAATAACAGTGACATTGAGTGCCTCATTCAAGGTCATTTCACTCCTGTGACTTCTCTTCCCATGCCTATTTTCTCTGGTGTACCAACTCTATATCAGGAGCTCCTCAAAACCATTTCATTGTATTCTCCAACCAAATTCATTAAATAGAAATAAATTCTACTAATTGCATTGTAATTTAACATGTGATTTCTTCCTGTACCTTTCTTTGGAAATATGAGAAGTATAGATGCAATGAAAAAATAAAAAAAAAATATAATCATTCCATGAGGAAATCCCTCTGCCTAACAGTATAATGGATGTGTTTCCAGTAAAAAGCACAGTCATGTATATGATTTGTACCCTCCACAAATCCCATCCGGTATGATCTCTGTTATACTATAGAGGAAGCTGAAGCTCAGATAAGGAGCTTGCACAAAGCACAAGACTAGAGTGTGCTAGAACCATACTCAACCAGTAAGCTGACCATAGTCCAGAGTTGATTTTGCCACGTAACTGATTTTTGTTAAGGACAAGAAAAGAGGAACTTTGCAGGCATCATTTATCTTCACCATTTGAGCAGATGTCAATAACTGGTTAAATACCAGTCCTGTCAGAGCTATGCCAAACACTCCTGTCAGTCCTGTGCCAAACACTCAAATTAAAACTGTACTCTTTTGCAGCCCTAGAAATAGATCAAAGCATGACCTCCAAAAGGTGCCATGGTTTCAGTTTCTAATGTACAAAAGGACTCAAATCTTTTGTTTGTTCCACAGTCCTGGGCCAACTCTGAGACTATAACTCGTCCTAGTTTGCCACCAACTTGGAAGAGTCTAGCCTCTTAGAAGTCTTATAAACCTACTGGGGATCCTGAATCTTTGTTGTAATTTCCTCTTAGCATATTAAGCGCACATTTGAATACTTAGGAGAGGCAGCACTCGAAGCTCCTATCACAGTTTGATGGCCTTTGAAAACAGACACTTTGAGGTCAGACAGTACTACTAAGTGTGCCTGAAGCTTAATGTGTGGGTGGTTCCTCCAGCTGCCTCATAACACATGCACATACTCTACCTAGTTAAGCACTTTGCCCTTTGGGAACGGTGTCTGAGGGCAGGTGCTTTCTGAATTAAGCTCAAATAGAATTCGGGATTTAGACCTTGGCTATTTGTAAAGTAATACAAAAATATGTATCTTTTGAAAAGTTCAAAATAATATAGAAGCATATAAAGTTAAAAGAAAACCCCTTTAAAATCTACCTCATCCATAATACAGATCTCCAAGAGTAACCTCTGTGGATATTCTGATGTACATACTTGAAAACTGTTATATTGTACAGAGGATGTTTAAATACACACATATATTTACTTCTTTTAGGTACAATGTGTGCAAAGTAGGAATTATTACACTTTCTACATTTGTGTACGCCTACATAACTACTACTTGTCTCAAGATAGAAAATATTTGTGGTGATTCAAAACCTGAAATAAAATAAGAGCATAATAATAACTTGGCAATTTTATTTTATTGCTCATTGCATCTTGTCATACATCAGTGTACCTGGCATTCTGTGGTGCCTGTGCTTCACACTCAATATAATAGCTTTGTTGAGATACAATTCGAAAGTCACAACATTCGCCCTTATAAAATATATAATACAGTGTGTGTCTTAGTTACTGTTGTCATTGCTGAGACAAAATACTCGACACCCAAATTTCTACCCGCCCCCCGTGGTATGGTTTTTTTTTTATTTTAAAGAGGAAAAAACCCTAAAATTTCAAAACAGGATAATAGGAGGGTAACAATGGTTAATACATTGCATATTGTTATCTGTAAATTACATACTCAGAGCACAAGATTAGCACAAAATTTTTTTCAATGAACTAAGAGAAATTGGTAGTATAACTATGTTAAGTACCATATATATGTTGCTTTACCTTCCCTTTTTTCTCTGTTCTCCTATCCCAGTTTCTTTTTCCTTTTGAAATTTCTTCCCATCTTACAATATCTAGTATACATTTTGGATCTTATTTAATCTTTTAGCTTCTCACACTAGGGAGACAATATGATGTTTACATATGTACATCTGGTTTATTTCACTTATGTGTATGGGCTCTAGTTGCATTCATTTGCCTGTAAAAGTCCCAAGTTTATCCTTCTTTATAGCTGAGTAGTACTCTGTTGTATAAAAAGACCACATCTTCTTTATCCATTCCTCGGTGGCTGGGCATTTGGGTTGTTTCTAAGATCTAGCTATTACAAATGGTGCTGCTATAAATATGGGTGCACATACACTGCTGTGGTACGATGTTTTTTATTCTTCTGGGAAAATACTCAGCAGGGGAATACCTGGATCAAATGCGACCACCAACACTAGCTTTTGATGTATCTCCACACTGATTTCCACAATGATTGCAGCAGTTTACACTCTCACCAACAGTGGAGAAGGGTTGCATTTTCCCCTACATCCACTCCAGCATTTGTTACCAGTTGATTTCTTGATAAAAGTCATTCTTTCTGGGGTGAGAAGGAATCTGTGTTGTTTTAATTTGCAACTTTTGAATGAAGAATAATGTTGAATATGTTTTCATATATTTATTTGCTATTTATATTTCTTCATCTGAGAAGTGTGCATCCATCTCAGATGCCCATTTTTTGATTGGGTCTTTAAATTCTAGAGGTCTGAATTTTTTTTTTTTGAGTTCTTTATATTTTCACTATAGTAATGTTTTGTCTGAGGAACAGCTTGCAAGCGTTTTGTCTGAGGAACAGCTCACCAGCATTTTGTCCCATATTCTGGGTTATATTTTCATTCTGTTGGTGTTTTCTCTTGCTGTGCAAAAGCTTTTTAATAAGATGAGATCACAGTTGTTGATTCTTTGTGGTAGTTCATGGGCTTTCAGGGCTTTATTCATAAAGTCTTTGCATATATCAATGCCTTCAAGTGTCTTACATATTCTATCTTCCAGCAGATTTAATGTTTCTGCTCTAATACTTAGATCTTTGATCCATTTGGGCTTTAGTTTAGTGCATAGTGAAAGATATGGGTTGGTCCAATTTTAATCTTTTTTTTTTTTTTTGGTTTTTCTCTGGTACCAGGAACTGAACTCACGACCTTGCGCTTGCCAGGCAGGCGCTTTTGCCACTGAGCTAAATCCCCAGCCCGGTCCAATTTTAATCTTAAGGCATGCGCAGAGCCAGTTTTTTCAGTACCATTTATTAAAGAGGCTATCTTTCTTTCAGTGAATGTGTTTGTCAAAGATAAGGTGGCCTAGTATGTCTGGAGTTTCTGCATCTTCTAATGTGTTTCATTGATCTTTGGGTCTGTTTTTTTTTTTTTTTGCCAGTAGATGCTGTTTTTATCACAGTAGCTTTATAGTATAATTTCAAGTCAGGGATTGAGATGCCCCCTGCCTTGTCTTTGTTGCCCAGAATTGCCTTTGCTATTCTGGGTCTCTTCTGGTTCCAAATGAATTTTCAGATTGTTTTCCATAATTCTGTGAGATATTTTATTGTAATTTTGATCAGAATTGCATTAAATCTGTATAACAGCTTTGAAAGTATGACCATTTTCACTATATTGGCTCTTCCCACCCAAGAGCAAGGGATATCTTTTAATTTTCTGATATCCTCTTCAATCTCCTTTTCAGAGTACTGTAGTTTTCAATGTAGAGGTCTTATACGTCCTCCATTAGATTGATTCTTAGGCATTTCATTTTTTTTTTGCATGCTATTGTAAAAGGTGTTGTTTCCCTAATTTCTCTCCCAGTGAGTTTATTATTTGTGTACAGGAAGGCTATTGATTTTTGAGTGTTGAATTTGTGTTCAGCTATGCTATTGAATTTGCTTATTAAACCTAGCAGTGTCTTAATGGAGTTTTGGGGGTCTTCTATGTGGAGTATCCTGTCATCTGCAAACAATAATTTAACTTTTTCCTTTCTTATTGTTATTCTTCTTATTTCTTTCTCTTATTGAATTGCTCTAGCTAAAGTTTGCAGGACTTTGATGAATAAGAATGAAGATGTTATGGTTGATACATTGTGTCAACTTGAGGAGTCCAGAGGTTTGGCTAAGTGACTCAGTAGTTCTGCATCTTGGGGTAAAAAGGACATGCCTTTACCCTTCTGGGATGTTGTTCATTGTGTCAATTCTAGAAGTTTAGAAGGTCAACTGTATGATTAATCAGGGAGCCAGGGTGCTTAGTTTGTATTCATCCTGAGTGTGTGCAAGAGGCGGGCATGGAAATTATGTGAGTACTACACGCCCCCTGGGTGGGGGTTGCCTGCTTACAATGTAAGGGAAGAAAAGAAGCTTGCCCTTCTCTGCCACTCCTCCCTTTTGCTCTTTTTGCTTTGCTGTTCTGCCACCATGAACTGTTGCCTTCTGCCATGTACCACTCTGCCTTGGAGCCAGCCAAGTATGGACTGAAACCTCCACAAATTGTAAGCTAAATAAACCTTTCCTTCCTTCATTTTGGGCGTTGGGTATTTTGTCTTAGCAACGAGAGAAAAGTAACCAAGACAGGAGACATAAGATATCCTTCTCTTGTTCCTGATTTTAGAGAGAAAGCTTTCAGTTTTTATCCATTTAGTATGATGTTGACTGTTGGTTTGCCATAGATGGCTTTTGTCAGATTGAGGTAAAGACCATCTATTCCAATTTTTTGTAGGGGTTTATTATGGGTGCTGGACTTTGTCAAAAGCTTTTTCTGCATCTTTTGCGATGATCATATGATTTTTGTCCTTGCTCTGTTAATATGGTGTATTATATTTATTGATTTACATTTGTTGAATCATCCTTGCATCCCTAGGATGAATCCCATTTGGTCACGAGGTATAATCTTCTTTATGATTTGCTGCATTCTGTTTGCCAGTATCTTATTGAGGATTTTTGCATCTATATGCATTATGGATATTGGCCTGTAATTCTCTTACTTAGATGGGTCCCTTCCCTGGTTTTGATATCAGGGTAATTCTTGCTTCCAGGAATACATTTGGGAGTATTTCTTTCCTTTCAATTTCATTAAAGAGTTTGAGACATAGTGGTGTTAGGTCTTCTCTAAATTTCTTGTGGAATTCAGCAGTGAATCTGCCATGGCCTAGGATTTTTTGTTGGTAGGTTTTTGATTACTTCTTCAATTTCATAGATTCATATTACTTTATGTAGGCTTTTTATACCTTCTTAATACATGTCTAGAAATCTGTCCATTTCTTCTGCATTTTCCATCTTATTAGAATATGTTTTCACAGTAGGTATAGATGATCTTCTGGATTTCTGCATGTCCATTGTGATTTTACCCTTTTCATTCCTAATTGCATAGATTTGAATCTTTTCTTCCCTTTTTGATAAGATTAGATAAGGATTTATCAATTTTATTTCAGGTTTCAAAGAAATAACTCTTAGATTCACTGATTCTTTGTGTTATTATTTTAGTTTCCAATGTATTAATTTCTGCTCTGATCATTATGATTTCCTTCCTCGTTTGAGCTTTTGGCTTAGCTGGCTCTTCTTTTCTAAAAGTTTGAGGCTCATCATTAAGGTGTTTATTTGTGCTTGCTCTATTTTCCTGATATGGGTATTCACTGATATAAATTTCCCTTTTAGCGTTGCTTTCATTGTGTCCCATAAGTTCTGGTATGGTGTATTGTTGTTATCATGTAATTGTAGAAACTGTCTAATTCCTTCCTTAATTTCATCTGTGACCCATTGGTTGTTCACCTGGGTGCTATTTAATTTCCATGTGTTTATGAAGTTCTTGTGCTTTCTTTTGATGTTGATTTCCAGTTTCACTGCACTATGGTCTGATAATATGCATGGTATAATTTCAATTCGTTTGCCTTTACTTAAGCATGTTCTATGAGTTAGTATATGGTGTATTTTGGAAAATGTCCCATTTACAGCTGAGAAGAATGTGTATTTTTATGTTGTTGGGTGGAACACTCTGTAGACATATACTAAGTCCATTTGTTCAAAAGTTTAGTTAAGTTCTAATATATCATTGCTGATTTTTTTGTCTAGTTGGTCTGTCTTTTTGTGACAGCAGGGTATTGAAATCCCCCACTACAATTGTATTAGTGCTTCTTTGATTTTTCATGTCCATTAATATTTGTTTTATTAAGTTGGGTGCACTGGTATTGTGTGTGTGTGTGTATATATATGTGTATATATATATATATATATAAAATTCTTTTTTTTTTTTTTTTGGTTTTTCTCCGGTACCAGGAACCGAACTCACGACCTTGCGCTTGCCAGGCAGGCGCTTTTGCTGCTGAGCTAAATCCCCAGCCCCTTATATATATAATTCTTATGTCTTCCTCTTGGATTGATCCCTTTACAAGGATGTAGTGACTTTCTTTGTCTCTCTTAATCAGTCTTGGCTTGAAATTCACTTTGTCTGCAAATAGAATAGCTAATTCTGCTTTTTCTCTGAGTTCCTGTCACATACTGTTTTCCCTCCTTTGACTTTCAGCCTATGAATATTTTTTTAATTAATTATGATTTTTTTATGCAGTATTTTGTTGCATCTTGCTTCTTGGATCTTCCATTCTGCCAGGCTGTGTCTTTTAATTGGTGAATTGACACAATTAACATTGATGGTTATAACTGATATTATTGATTTATTTTTGTCTCATTATTTTCCTGTGGTTGTTTCCCCTCACTTTTTTCCCTCCATCTGTCTTATGTGATAGATTCCTTCTGTTTGGGTTCGTGGAGTTGTAGTCCTTGTTATATTTTCCTAGAATGTCCTTCAAAACATTTTGGAATGCTGGTTTGGTGGTCAGAAATTTCCTCAGATGTTCTTTGTCATGGAAGTATCTTATTTCTCCATCAGTTTGAATGATAGTTTTGCAGGATACATCAGTCAGGGTTGAAGGTTGCTTTTCATTAGAACTCAAAATGCTTTACTCCATGCTCTCTTTCTCTTAAGGGCTTGTGCTGAGAAGTCAGTTATAATTCTGATGGGCTTTCCTTTATAGGTGATTTATTTCTTTTCCCTAACAGGTTTTAAGATTTCCATTCCTGTGTTGAATTTCTGGAACCTTGACTATGATATACCTGGTGTGGATTTTTTTTATTGTGGCTAATTGGAGTTGTATATGCCTCACTCATATGTATGTCAAATTCTTTTCCTCTACCAGGGAAGTTTTTTGCTATGATGTCTGTGAATAGTCTTTTAAAAATATCATTTGTGTTATCTCCTGATTTTTCATTGAGTCCAATCAATCTTAAGTTATTCTTCTTTGTCTCATCTAGCAGCTGTTGTCTTGGTTTCTCATGAGCCCTTGCTACTTTTTTAGAAATCTTTCTTTTCATGATCACTAACTGCAACCCTATCTTCTATATCTGAGGTCCTGTCCTCACATTGATGTAATCTGCTGCAGATACTTTCAGTGGAACTGTTATTTCCCTGGATATCTGCTTGAATCTGCCTTATGGACTCCATTTCTTTCCTATGATGAGCATTCAAGTCTTCCGTAATTTTCTTAATCTCTTCTGTGTTTTTGAATATATGTACACTAGAGACACTAAGCATGGTTTTCATTGTGGATACCATCTCTGCAGTTACCTGAGAAATTATTTCTGATTTGATTTTTTTCTAGAGCCTCATTCATTTGCTTTGTTGTTACCACTTCAAAGAGGCCAGGTGGGTGGCTTTCGGATTGTCCCACCTTATTGCCCCTTGGGTTGCCTTTGGTGAACTGGATCCAACACCAAAAGTTAAAGGGAAAAGGTTTATTTAGCTCCAAGTTTTTGGAGGTGTCAATTCATAATTTGCTGGCTCCAAGGCAGGGTGGCACATGGCAGAGGAGCAACTGTTCATGGTGGCAGAAGACAGCAAAGCAACAAGAGAGGGATAGAAGAGTCTTTCTGTCCCTTATATGCAAGCTCCCCACCCTAGGGTGGATGTAGCACTCACACCCTTAATCCTAGTCGAATTATGCCAAACCAAGCAGTGGACTGATCTACTAATCACACACACTTGATCCCAGCATAATACACTCTAGATTCAGCCACTTCTGAAAAGCCCTATGCCTATGTGAGGCTTTTGGGGGACATCTAGACACAATCCATAACAGTTGGCTTTAGCATACCCCAAGTTATAGAACCATTAACATAATATAATTTTAGAAAACTTGCATCACCCCCAAAAGTAACTCTCTCTTGTTTAACTATTGTTTTCTAATTTCTGTAGATCATCTAGCCATGGGCAGCTATCTACTTTCTATCTTTATCTACAATCTACTTTCTATCTTTATATATTTGCCAATTCTGGTTATTTAAGTGGTAACTACTAATCTACTTTTGATTTCTACAAATTTGCTTGCTCTGAGTTTTATTTATAAATGGAATCTTACCATATGTGTTTTTCGAGCTTATTTCACTTAGCATAGTAGTATAAAGTTCATCCAAGTTGTAGCATGTGTGAGTACTTCCTTCTTTTTATTAGAGAATAATGTTCTATTGTATGACTATTCTACAATCTCTTTGTCCATCAGTTGATGGATATTTGGTATTCTTTTCTACTTTTTGATTTTCATGAACAATACTACCATGGAAATTTAACACAAGTTTTTGTCTGATACCTGTTTTCAATTTTTTTTGTGTATATAGAGACTTTACAGGCAGTCAGACCTCTGTATCTATAGGTTTTGCATTCACAGATTCAACCCCCACCCCATCAAAAATATTAGGGAAAAGTTGTGTCTGTACTGAATATATATATATATATATATATATATATATATATATATATACACATTTTTTCTTGTCATTATTTCCTAAATGATATAGTATAACAAATATTTAATGGCAACTACATTCTAGTAGATATTACAGGTAAAGTATACAGGAGGATGTGCTTACATTACATGCAAATATTGTGCTGTTTTGTACAAGGGACTTAAACATGTACAGATTTTGGTATCCACAGGAGGTCCTGGAGCCAATCTGCCATGAGGGTTGCCTGTGCTCCATTATGCCATGTATTCCATAATTTATCAATACTATTAAGTGAACCTTGATAAATTCCACAAGGAATGGGATTGCTAGGTCATATAGTGATTCTAAGTTTAACCTGAGGAACTGCCAAACTGTATTTCAAAGTGGCTGTACCATTTTATAATCCTCACAGTAATATATAAAGGCTCCAATCCCTCCACATTCTGGCTAATACATGCTATTTTCATGAAAAAACTAGAGCCATCTTGGTGGGTGTGAAGTGGTATATAATTGTGGTATTGATTTGTATTTCTTTAATGACTAATGGTGAACATATTTTCATTAAGATTTTATTTATTTTTTATTCAACTGCTACTTACTGATTTCCTTTTTTTTTGTCTTTTTGAGACAGGATTTCATTAGGCAGTTCAGGCTGGCCTTGAGCTCACTTTGTAGCTCAGGCTGGCCTGGAACTCCCAGCAATTCTCCTGCCTCAGCCTTTCGAGTGCTGGGATTACAGGCATGTGCCACCGTGACCGGGTCTGCTTCTCACTGATTTCTATATTGGGCAAGTCATCCTTATACTTGCCCAAGTTATATGGCCTAGAATGTCCCAACTAGATCATTAGATCTTTGAATACAAAGCCCACAGCATGCACTGCTATATCTCCACTTCCTCTCTCAGTGTTGGCTGCACTAGAATATTAAATATAAATATTGAACAAATAAGTGTATGAATCATCACTGTGCATGATAATATATTGGTGAAGTTGAAGGAAACTATTTCTTAAGCACCATATTTAGGTGTGCCTGGGATCTGTGCTCAGCCTTTATTAATGGGCAGGTTCAACTCCAAAAAGAATCTCTCACAGCCCTATTCATTTCTCTGCTGTAAATTACTTTTATCTCTGACAAGGCTCTACCAAAACCTGCATCCAAACAAGTGTAGGTGCTACACTACAGTGCATTGTAACAGGAAAATGAAACTCCACTTTGGTGTCCAGAAAGTCAGTGCACACTTCTGGGAATTGCTGTGAGGGTTAGATTATTCCCGATGACTGCAGGCACCATGTGCCTGGTGTAGTTAAACGCTAAGTGCTGCCTTCTAGCGTTAGTGGATTTAGTGAGTGTTTTGTATTTAAAGTGCTTTCATTTCTGCCGGGAATAAGCCTACTCAGTCTTAGTGCATCAGCAGTGTGATTCTGGCAATTTTCATCCATATTTACTGTGAAAAGTATATGTATATTTAATACACGCTCTCACTACTCCTTCACAATATAGAGTGAAACAAAATTGATTTATTTGGAACATTGTCTGTTTTGAGTTCTTTATTCCACAGGTATAAATCATTTTGAAAATTGGAAACAGACCTTATTTACTAAGTACATTTATGCTTTGGTTAAGATATTTTTCTCCTGTGATTTCCCATTGATTATGTGCTCCAACAAATTAAGCATATTAGAAAGGAAAGTAGACTGATGGGAAGGCTGTGAGCCTAAATGCCAAGGAAGCCTTAGTGCACATCTGCCTCTGCCACCTGCTGAACGTGTGATCTCGGGTAACATGGTAGGCAGAATAACGTGCCCCCTTCAGAGATGCCCATGGCCTAATCCCTGGAAATGGCAAAATCATCCTCACAGATGGGAGGAATTAAGTTTACCGACCTGTGATAGGGCGAGTTGTCTAGGTTACACAGGCAGCCAATCTAATCAAGTGAGCTCTTCTTACAAACAGGAGACTTTCTCCAGCTGAGGTCAGAGCAATGCAGGGGAAGGTGGCGGCAGAAGAAAAGCCAGAGAAATGTGAGGCACGAATGGGACTAGCTTCATTGTCCTTGGCTTGGGAAGGTGGAACAGCTGGGAGAGGCCAGCAAGAAAATGGGAATCTAAGATTCATGCCACGTGGAGCTGAAGATAAGCCCAAAAGCTGATTCCCCTCCACAACTTCCAGTAAGAAGCATCGCCTCGCATGCAACTTTCAGGCTCCAGTCGGGCTGTTCTGTATCTGGGTTCTGGTCTACAGATCTATGAGGTAATACATAGATGTTGTTTTAAGCTGCCGCATTCATGATATGTTATAGCAGCAATGGAAAACTTATACACTTATAAGTTAGTATCTGAAAATTGGGGATAATTCCGCCTATGTTGAAGAGTTGTTGTACAAATGGGAGATCATATGCACACATTGCCATGATTCTTTTCAATGAACTAAGATAATGTAGCTGCATGAGGTGGGACTCAGCTAACCTCTAGTACACTGACTGGCTACTGAGGGTTGTAACAGCTTGAGAACATCTGATTACCTGTCCCGAGTACTCAAAGAATGTGGTGTTTTCCAGTGACAAGCAATTTAAGGAAGCCTTGTTAGGAGGAAGTGTGTGGTGGAGTAAAGCTGCTTAAGTCATGGCAGCCGAGAAGCAGAGTGGAGGAAGAGTAGCAGAGAGAAAAAGGCCAGG
The DNA here is from genome assembly GCF_000276665.1 of Chinchilla lanigera. Lineage (NCBI taxonomy): Eukaryota > Metazoa > Chordata > Mammalia > Rodentia > Chinchillidae > Chinchilla > Chinchilla lanigera. Next base: position 458,479 of record NW_004955498.1, on the reverse strand, counting down.
GACCAGATGTAGTCCCCAAGGTCACATTCAGCTATGAGTTCATGATGTTAGTGTCCTCGTGCTCCAGTTACCTCTTTGGGGTCCCCCTCTGAGCACTGCTGAATGGTGACTCAAGCCCTCAATACGTGAGTCTTAGAGGACACTTCAGATTTCAGGCTATATTATATCACGACAGAAGGAAAAGAGTAAGAGCCAGAACTCTACCACACAATTTAGCTTATGACTTCTGAAGGGATATGTCTATGACATGTTCACGCTCAGTCTATTGACTATACAACATTAGTGGGGTAAGAAAATATACACCTCCCTTTGGAAGCTTTGCAAGTCATAAGTCTCTGTGAATGGAGACGGGAATCCTTACACAGCTAGTTTCTCTTAGTTCATTGAAAAGAAAGGTTTGTGCTAATATTGCTTTGGACAATATATCATGCCTATATGTTGTACTCTGAAAACTACTATAAATATAACAGCAATGTATTCATTATTGTTACTCTCCTACTAGCCTGTTTTGAAACTGTTTTATTGTTATTTTTTTCTGTTTAAAAATAAAATTTATAAAAGAGGAGGGGGACAAATCCTCGGGTCCTACTTATTAGATATTCTACACCTTGTCTCCAGTCCGCCTTTGCCAAGACTTCTTTCCTAACATCTCCCTTCATTACACTACATTACCTTAAGCACTCTTACTCAGAGTATAGGTCCCAGGGTTTCCATTCTGACCCCAGAGAATATGGCCTGGTTCTAGAATTTTTCTCCATAGGTGGGATACACACTATTCCTAAGGCCATGCGCAAAGGAATGCAAAATGTTTCAAGGGCAGAGAAAGTTACTGAGGAATGAGTAGAGAAAGCAAGTGATGACAGCCGGCAAATCCTTGGGGTTTGAGGCCCTGACACTGACCCACTTTGTTCTGAGCACAAGGCAGCTTCTTTGAGGGACCTTCACCCCAGATGCTTTCCCTCAAACATATGTTGACTCAAATTCAGAGGCGGAGCATCACAGGAGTAAGCAGTGATTTTTGCTTTGTGTTGGACAGTACTTTGCTTCAGAAAGAAGCTTGTCATCATGAGCCTGCTTGGATTTGTGTACCACTGTAATTCCCTTTGTCTTCTGTTTTCCTTCCTCGGATTCAATCATCATGAATGTCTACCCACATAAACTCTCAAGCAGTCTGATCTTACTTCCTTCCACTCAGGACTTCCCCGTTTACAAGTCTTAAATGTACCAGGGCTTCCACTCTGAAGGATTAACCATGATTATTTTTATTTGCTGCTGAAGATTAAATGAACAAGCAAACCATGAAAATAATTATTCTAAGTGCTGCTGCTGTTCTCTACCAAAAGTCTAGGGTCTTCCCAGAAAATAAGCCTTGATCCTTGGTGCTTGTGCGGCTGTGCCCTGTCTCCTACGTACTGGTTTATGATCATCCCCAAGTGGTGTACATCTTAACTGCTATGGGCCTTAAGACTTATAACTCTGTGTAATCTATCTTGGGCTGCAGATGTAGCTCAGTGGTAGAGTGCATGCCTGGTATGCTCAAGACCCTTGGTTTGTTCCCAAGCACTGCACAAATAAAAATTTTAAAAGTAAATAGAGTTTCATACAATAGTCTCTCTCTTTCTCCCTTTTTCCCTCTTTCT
>NW_004955498.1:420445-456739 GCF_000276665.1 Chinchilla lanigera | reverse complement strand
TCTCTCTCTCTCTCTCTCTCTCATATCCATACGCACATGCACAACCACACCCACACCCACACCCATAACACTAATATAGTTAATCTAGCAACTTGCATCCCATTTGGTTCACTAGTCAGGGTTTTCCTCCTTCCCAGATACCTCTTCGTTATCTTCCATCTTATCTCAGTCGGGGTCACATCAACCATCAGAGTGGTTTAACTATATTTGAACTGCAAGAGGGGAGGGTGGAGACTCCACCTTCTGCTGTAATGATTTTCGGTTTCTACATAAATATGTGAGTGCAAATTAATATTCATAAGAATGGTGGGAGGAAGAGTACCTTCCACCAGGAAGAGTGTTGAGTACTTATTACTTAATAACAGTTTTGAAGCCTAAACCCTTGCAAGTCCTTCCTCCCTACCCTAGTAGTATTCAGTTATATCCTTTACTAAGAACAGTGGTAGGGTGCTTGTTTTACAATATTTATTTATCATTTTATTTTTATGTACCATTTCTTTTTATTTTTCAATAAGAAAAATGTATTTCTCTCCTTTTTATTAGTATATGCGTATAAAACTAAAAACAGTAAGTACATTCATTCATCATGGGGGAATTGAATATATATATATCACATCTTGATCCTTTTTATTTCCCCTACCGCTCTTCCCCCATCCTCTTAAAGAATCAGTTTTCCCATTCCAAGAACCCTTTCCCGTCCTTTCAAAGAACCAACTCTTTGATTCATTGAGCCCTTATATTTTGTACTCTTACTCTCAATTTCATTAATTTCCACCCTAATCTTTATAATTTTTTCCTTCTATTAGTTTCAGATTTGGATTGTTCTTTTTTTCTAGGACTTTGAAATGTATCATTAGGTTACTGTTTTGGGATTGCACTATTCTTTTTGCATGCCTTCACATCTACAAACTTTCCTTTTAGAACTGCTTTCATTCTGTCCCATAGATTTTGGTATGTTATACTTCCCTTGTCATTTGATTCTAGGAAGATTTTTTCTTTCTTCCCTGATTTCGTCTGTGATCCATTGAATATTCAATAATGTGTTATTATTATTATTACTATTATTATTATTTAGTCTTTTTGAGACAGGGTCTTGCTATGCAGTTCAGGCTGGCCTTGAGCTCAGTTTGTAGCCCAGGCTGGTTTTGAACTCATAACAATCCTCCTATCTTAGCCTCCCAAGTGCTGGGATTACAAGCATGCACCACCATGCCTGGCTCAATAATGTATTATTTAATATCAGCATGTTTGTGAAGTTTCTGTGGCTTTTTTGGGTGATGATTATTACCTTCATTCCTCAATGATCTGATAGTTTGAAAAGGATTATTTCAAATCTTTTGTATTTGTTTAAGCATCTGTCATGGTCTAAAAGATGGCTGATTTTGGAAAAAGTTCTATGTGGTGCTGGAAAAATGTCTATTCTGTTACTTTTAGTTACTATTAAGTTTATTTGTTCAATGCTGTGGGTTAACTTTGATGTTTCTTTGTTGGATTTTTTTTTTTTTTTGGTCTGCTTGACCAGTATGATCATGAGAGTAGGGTGTTGAAGTCCCCCACTGTGATTGTATTGGTGTCTTTCTGGTTTTTTAAGTCCAACAGTTTCTGAAGTTGGGTATGCCAATATTCTGTGCACAGAAATTTAAAATTATTATCACCTCCTATTGAATTGTTCCCTTTACCAGTATGTAATGACCATCTTTGTCTCCTTAGGTCAGTTTTGGCTTGAAGTCTGCTATGTGTGAAAATGAAATGTTTACTTCTGATTGTTTTCAGGCTCTACTTAAAGGGAGTATCTCTTTCCACGCATTCACTTTCAGTCTATATGCTTTTGTTTGGATGAGGTGTGTCTCCTGTAGGCAACATATGATTGCATTTTGTTTTATTTTAATGTACTCTGTCAGCCTGTGTTTTGACTGGGGAGGTGAGTCCATTGACACTGAGAGTTACTATTTTGTTCATTGAATCCTGTCATTGCATTAATTTTCCAGTACTGATTACCTTGTGGGTTTTTTTTTTTCCTTTTTTAAACTATTCTACCAGTTCGATGTATACTTTCCTTTGGGATCATTGTTCCTGGTGCCCTCCCTCTCTCTGTCTAGTATTCTCTTAAGTATTTCGTGCAATGCTAGTTTATTGGCCAAGTAATTCTGTAGAAATTCTTTGTCATGGAAAACCTTTCCTTCTCTGTCAATGTTGAAGGATAATCTTGCAGGATATGGAAGTCTGGGTTCACAATTGTTTTCTTTTATGGCTTGAAAAAATTCAGTCCAAACTCTCTTGGCCTTTAAGTTTATGCTGAGAAAAATGTAGTTATAGTGATAAGCTTTTCTTTATAGGTTACTCACTGTTTTTCTCTAACAGCTTTGGTTTGATTTCTAGAATTTTGACTATGATGTGTTGTGGAGAGGTTCTTTCTTGGTCATAGCTATTTGAGGTTCCATATGTCTCTTACACTTGAATATTAAATTCTTTGCCTATTTTTGGAAAAATTCCTGCTACAATTTCAGTGAATATATTTTTATACCTTTTGAGTTATCTATTTTTCTTTTATTCCTATAATTCTGAGTCTTTTTTGGTCATCTAGTAGCTGTTGGGTCCAGCTTGGATGATGCCTTGTCAGTTTTAGGGAACTGCTGAATTTACAATCTGCTGCATCCTCCATGTCTTCTATTTCTGACATTCTGTCTTCACATAAGTCTGCTACCCATGTTTTGTACTGAATTTTTCCTGTCATCTATTGCTGCTTCATTTCTTTTCATACTTTCTAATTCTTTACCAAATTTGACATTCATGTCTTATATTATCTTGTTTAATTCAATTAGTTTATTATTTGTTTCTTCTTTAAGTGTATCAAAACTTTTATTAGTAAAATAATTTATCTTATTAATTAAATCCTCTGCTGTCATTTAACATCTTATCCATTTGCTTATCTGTTTCTTCCTTTATCTTTTCAAACACTTTGACCATTTGTTTTTTGAGTTCTGTGCCTGTGATTTCCTCTGCTTCAGTGTCCATTAGATCAGTTTTTGGGAAATTAGAGGTTTTGGAAGGCATCCTGTTGCCTTGCTTTCTCATGTTTCTATTATTTTTGCACTCTAGGTCTCAGAAGAGTGAGGGTAAAGAAACTGTCACTACCATGGAGATTGTTACTTTATGTCTTCCTGTGATGTCTCCTTGGGATTGGTTATGTTTTATTGTTTGTACTCCTCTTCAACCTACTCAGTATAAATGCTGGGGGCTTGTTCCTAGCACCACTCAGAAAAAAGATAATGAATCACAGTAATGTTGAGGACACAAAGAAAAACCTGATACTGCATACAATAAAAATTAATTAAAAGCAACAATTTTGCCACCCTTAACAATAGAAATCAGCAATAATATTAGAATTGAAGACAAACTGGATATTGACATACCATAAGAACCAATAATAGCTGCAACAATGGCATTCTTAACAGTAGAAAAGAGATTTAGAATAATAATGTGGATACAAAGACAAACCAAATACTAACATAGAGCAAATATCCACTAAAGAGCAACTATACCACCATCGAAAATAGAAAGGAATGTAGCAATAATAACATGAAGTCAGTTATATAGCTAAAATTCTTAAGGCTAATAGCAAGAATAAAAATGGTGAAGTGGAAGGGAAACTGATGGAAGTAAAATTGAAAAATAAGAGGAAGATGAGGAGAAATGCGATACATAAATAATCCAATAAAAGAATAAAAGAAACTTAGTGGAATTAAGGTTACAGAAGAAGACAAATAAGAAAAAAGAACAAAAAGGCCAAAAGATAAGAAAAAAAACAAACAAAACCAAAAAACAAAGAAAAAGAGAAATGTGTCCAAAAAACTCCTCTGCATATTTGAGTGAGTAGTTTCTTTCCAGGGCCAGTGATATTGGCTTCCACCAGATATGGGTAAGGTGGTAAATGGCAGCTAGGTAGTAAATCACACCTATTTTATTTTATGCTCACTTTTTGATGTGTGAATGCTTAGTCCTTCCCCTCCCTTTTGCACCGGGCATGGTCAGTCAAAAGTTAGGTATGTGCTTCGAGCTAAATTCACTCCAGTGGCCCTCACTGCTTGTGCCCTTCTGTGCACTTCAAGTCATTTCTATTTCTAAATAGCTTTACCACCTATGGGCTCATGAAGGTGCCCTGCCTTTGTTTCAGAGGCCCCTCTATGTTTGCGCACCCCAGGACGTGACAACTGTCCAAGCCAAGGTGCAGATAGGAAAGCAAATAGGCCACTCAGATCTGTTTCAGACATAGGTAGCAAGGGAGGCAAGAAACCTACTGGACTTTCTTTCAACACTTTCAGACACTCAGAAAAACATAGGCAGCTGGCCTGGCCTCTGTCTGCAGAGGGTGCGTCCATGTCCTTCAGTACCTGAGCTCACCACTGCTTAAACTTCTCAAGGGGCATGCAGCTAGTCCTTCTACAGGACTCTCTTTTGGGGCTGTCTCCTACCCATTCACTGTGGTAGGATGACACCAGAGACCCTGAAGTGTAATTGTTCTGTGACTTCTGATTCCTGCCATGGGGAATGAGTTACATTCAGAGTAAAACTCCATGCTGTACTTGTAGCTTACAATAACCGTGAGCTTTTCTAAGAGTTAGTGCTGCCAGTTTGCTTGGGGCTGCCAACCCTTTCTGGGCTTATCCTGTGTTTGTGGATACAGGAACTCCCCCCCACAAGAAACTGAAGGTAGTGTTCATTCCAGATGGCTTCTTTTCTGTGTGTTGCCTTCAGTTTCTACATTTTCTCTGTGGTTTCTAATTTTCTTAGCAGCTCTTTCTTGATTCCCAGAGCTCTATTTCTTTTTCTTTTCACTAAGGTGTTATTTCCAAGGTATCTCAATTCCAGGTCCTGGAGAGGATGCATTTTCATGCTTATATAACATTTATAAAATTTAAAGGGGATATTGCAACATTTTTTTCTTCCAGAATAAAAAGAAATCTATTTAAAGGTAAACTGTTCTCTAACTTTGAAAAAAGACAAAAAAAATCTCAGAATTCTAAAATGATAGTTCTCCATCTTACAAAATCAGTGCTTTCTCTACCAGGCATTTTTTTTTTTTTTTTTGGTTTGCTATGTTTTTTGACACAGGGTCTCACTATGTTGTCCACACTGGTCTTGAACTCACTGTGTAACCAACGCTGATCTCAGATTCATTAAGATTCTCTTGCTCAGCCTTCCAAGGACTGGGATTACTACCAGATACTCTGACATTTATAAAAGGGAAGGGTAAATATTTTTGGATATTTTTAAGAAGGTCACTATCTTGTGACCTCATAGGTCATTGTCTTTGGAGAAAATTTCTAGCCCTTCATGCCTTTCTAGAGCTAGATTTTGAGTTATAATGTAGCTCTTTTTGCCCCAAATATGTGCATAGGTAGCTTTATAGGACTACAGTGATGAGATGACACTTACGCACCTTGACTGATCCTCTCTCCAGATTGCTATATATGATGAAATGAACATTAATTTTGGAACCGTATGCAATTCTGCTTTATCCTGTTACCCACAATGAAGTCATTGGTGAGTATCTGAAAAGACATGAGTTGTCTATTTTTAAAGTATGTCCTTTCTTGAAAAGGGGAAATTAAAACTTGAAACTTACTTGCATGGCAATTTAATTTATTAAGAGGTGGGATAAATGGAAATTCTAACCTAAAATGTGAACAAAATAACTTTTATTTGAATAAAGACATTAGTAAGCACCTGAAATTCCAGTTACATGGCTTCAGCTTTGGCTGCCCGATAAGCAAATAAAAACACAGCAATGCTAGGGTGAATTTATATTTCAAATAGACAGTTCTTAGTATAAGTATGTTCCATGATATATTTGGGAGGTATGCTAAAATTGTTGTTTATCTGAAATTCAAATTTAATTAGATACCTTGCATTTTACCTGGAAAACTTACTCCAACACTGCTGTCTCCTAGGGTCGGTGCCTAGTGCAAGTCTTAGCAGCAAGCAGTGAGTATGCAGTTGATATGAGGCAGGTCCAACAACAGGTAGACATTGTGACATTAGGTAAACAAGGCAGTTGGAAATTGTGGCAATAGGCACTCATAGGTATGCTGGTAAGCAGCTAGTATAATCATTGTGGACTAAGAATCAAAGACCAGGTTAGGACCCCAGTGAAAGAGAAGTTGGAATATATGTAACTGGATCAAGGTAGCCCATAGGAATTAGGTATTAGTCAGGCTGCACCTAATTGCTGGCATAGAAGTATAAGATAAAATCTCAGCTTCTGTAAGATCAAAGAAAGATCAGGGGCAAAATTATTCATAACCAGTTCTCGGCATAGGGCCCTTTATATTTCCTATCAGAGCAGATTGTAATTATGTGGTGCCAAAGGCTTGGTTGGGATTGAGCTCGTCTTCAGGGTTACATAACCTTACCTTCAGAGATAAGTAAGTTATTAGAGTTTTGGAGGTTGGGCCACAAAAAGTCACAAGAATCATATGCTCACATTATTTCAATCTTAAAGCAGAGGATATTTATTGAATTTCTATGAAATTCCCCAAACTAGGTTAGGTACTGTGGGCACTGTGAGACATCCCTTTTGTTTTTAATTTTCTGTAAAACACATCCCTTTGATAAGCACATGATTTAGACTTCAGTATGGACTTCAGTATAGACTTCAGTATTTAGACTTCAGTATGGACAAGATGGTGCAAACTTCTTTCTTCCTGGGGTTCCTTGTAACTTGTAACTTGTAACTTGTGACTTATAACTATAGTCCCTGGAAAAAATGAAAGAGGTGAGCAATGAGAACTCAAAAACTGGGAAAATTAGTAAGAGGCAAGAAAGTGGTTTAGAACTTCTTCCCTGCCTAATAGCAGCTGAAAAAATTAATACCCAACATCAATCACTCCCTAATCTAACAACAGAAAGAAGTACACCACATAATAGCAGATGTCCCAGTAACCTCCATAAAAAGAGACAGAGCAGTAGCTCTTTGTATGAATTTTCTAGGGATACCATAACAATAGCCCTTGTGTGGTTTAAACAACAGCAGTTCATTTCTTATAATGCTGGAAGCTAGATATCCAAGAGCAAGGTGTCTGCAGGGCTCATTTCTTCTAAGATCTCCCTCCTTGGCTTATAGAGAGTCATCTCCTCACTGTCCTCACGTGGTTGTCCCTCTGAGTGCTCACTGCTGGTGTCTTCCTTTTCTCCTGAGGACTCCTTGCAGATTGGGTTAAGGCCCACTCCAATGGCCTCACTTTTTGCCTCTTTAAAGACCCTATCTCCACATAGTCTCATTCTGCGATAGTTTAGTACAGGCTTGAACATATGAATATTAGGGGTTAGGGCACACTTCAGCCTATAGCATTCCTTCCATTGTCCCCAACGTTGGGAAGGTGGGAAGTGCTCTTCCCTGTTCCACTGAGAGACACTGCAGCAAGACGAGCCTGCTGCAATAAAGTACTGGATGAGAAGCACTCTTCATCTGCCCTTGTCAAGAGAGAGTCCAGAGAAGTCTCTTTGCCCCTGTAAATTTGAGACTTCCCTCCTTATTAATCATGTCTTTTCTCTAAATTTTCTCCATTGTATCACAGATGATACAATGGTATATTGCTTCGTATACACATAGGAGTACAAGTAGCATGGGAGATCTGAATAGAAAACATTTAAAAAGATACAGAACTTCAAAAGAAGATGATAGGCAATCAACAATGGTTGTTATATTGCATATTTTTATCTTCAAAGTATTTGTTCAGATGACCAGATGTAGGCATGCAAAACTGATCAAAAAATTTAAGCATTAACTGTTCCTCTCAATAAATCAATAGAAACTAGTAGTACAATTATCTTAGCTATCTTGTGTATACATGTATATTTTTCCCTTCCTTCTTTCTTCCTTTGTTCCTTTGCCTCATCCCAGTCGTTCTTTCCTTTGGAGCAGTTTCTTTCCCTTTTATAGTATCTATTGTACCTTTTAGATTTTATTTACTCTTTCAGTTTCTTATACTAGGGAGACAATGCAGTGTTTATACATATGGGTCTGATTTATTTCACTTATGAATAATATGGTCTCTAATTACATCCATTTACCTATAAAAGCCTTGAGTTTTTCTTTATACCCGAGTAATACTCCACTGTATGAAAATACCACATCTTTTTTATCCATTCCTCAGTTTATGGGCATTTGGGTTGTTTCCAAGATTTAGCTATGACAAATTGCACTGCTATAAACATGGGTGCACATTTATTATTGTGATACAGTGTTTTCAATTCTTCTAGAAAAATACCCAGTGGGGAATAGCTGGGTCAAATGGGACCTCTAATCCTAGTTTTTTGTCGCAAAGAATTTTCAGTTAAGAAAAAAGATTATGTTTGGCTTTCTGGTAATCATATTTGAAATTGAAATGGGGTCATTTTGAGGACAAGTATCGATATAGTGGAGGAAAATGTCTGAATCTGACTGTTTCTTATTTACTTTGCTCCCTTGTGATTCGCTGATGTTGTCTCCAGGATTCCCATGCATCTGTGTCTTGGAAGAAAGCTAAGGGCAAATTAGCTACTGTTTCATGTGTCCTTACCAGAAAAAATCATTGTTTTTAGATTCTGCATCATGAACAAATTCCTGCTGGTAAGGACCCAGGGTACGGGAAAGATTCTTACTATCTTAATCTCCAAAGTACCCAAGAGAAAATGACTAAAGAGGGTTAATAGTCCATATTCTGCCTATAGAAAATCCAGGAAAGTTCGAAACTGCTTATTCCATAAAGTTACTTGGCAGTAAAAGCAGATAAGAGGGTCTGACAATTTCTGCTTTGGTGGAGGAGAAAGAAAATTGCCATGGAGGGCCAGTAGTCAAAGATAGAATACTGTTCGTGGAGGTCAAGTTGGACCTGACAGGAGATCTGGCCTCTACAAATCTGTGCACACTGACTTTACTTTTTTCTCTCTTGTTGCCATGATATGCCTGAAATCTATTATACTTTCTCAGGTACCGTGTAGCAATGAGATTTGCCCAGATCAATCCAATTGCATAAATTTTAACTTAGGGCCAGCTCTGCATGAGACAGTATGCTTCAGACAGTGACCCTTAGGCATGCATGTACTCTTACAGAGTGAAATTGGAAACCACAGAAGAAATTACTCTGTTGACTGCTGTAAATAAATTTCTGACTACACTGACTTGAGTCTGAGCTCCTTTTGTGCTATGTATACCATCTGTGACACTATTTAAAATAAGTTCTCTTCATATTGGTATAATATTTTAGGTACTGTAGGTGAATAGCAGCCTTATACTGAAATACTTTGTTGGATAAATTTGTGCTTTGTTTGGGTCTTAGCTACTTTTCTGTCCTCCCCAAGACAAAATATCCAACATCCAAAGTTAAAGGGTGAAAGGTTTATACTTATTTACCTCACAGTTGGTAGAGGTTTCAGTCCATAATAGGCTGGCTCCAAGGCAGGGTGGCATGGCCAACAGGCAATGCAGAGGAGAGACAGTTCATGGCAGGCAGAAGATAGCAAAACAACAAGGGACACCCACAGCTCCTTCTATCCTTTGTATCTTATGCCGGCTGTTTAGGGCAGGTGGCATTCACACCCTTAATCCTATCGTCCATGATCCTAGCATTGTACCTTGAAACAATCCTAGCGTCACACACTCTAATCCTGCCACCGCTGAAAAGCCCCACCTATGACAGCATGAGGCTTTGGGAGAACATCTAGACACAAGCCATAGCAATAACCGTAGTGCCTATCCAGGCACACAACAGGTATTCAATACATTCTGAGCAACTGAAGGGTAGGGCGAATGAATAAACAGGAATATCTCCTGAGTTATCTTTCTACATATATTGTTTGGTAGCTATACTTGATTAGTTGCCGTTCTCCCATTTACTTATTCTTATACCCTTAACTCCTAGCATTCTGTGCAGCATATATGTAATCATATAACATCGAATATGTGGATGAATGAAGTCACTGATGTACTATAACTTTTATAAAATTCCATCAAATCATTGCTTTATGCACTTCACCATCTAGTGTAGACAGTTAAATCTATTTACACTGTTGAAAGACCCGTGTTATATCCTTCACTTATATTGATTTGAGCATTTTCATCCTCCATGGAAAGAGAAAAGGTAACTTTTCTGGACTTAAGTTGGTTACAGTCTCAGCAATATCACTTTTAAAATAATTCAAAAGCTCACAAACTCCAGCTTTTTTGCTCATCCACTGTCATTGGTGCAAAAATTTATTACCTCCCTGGGAGGGCTGCCAGCATATTAAAAATAAGAACATAATACGTCCATGGAAGAACCTTCCAACATTAACATAAAATGTGTAAGCATTGACAGAACAATTAGATTAATTCACCTTTTAGATCTAGCTGTTCAGAGCTGACTCATCTAAAATGGCGTTAAACTGTTCAGTTATACCATGAATCTGTAAAGAGCTGACACAAGAAAGATATTATATTCATTTTTATATTTATGTTTGAGTTTAAACATGATTAAAAGAAAATGAAAACATTCTTCATAAAAACATTTGTGTTAATTTAGGTTTATTATTCAAGTAACAGCAATGTGAACCTTATAAAAATGTCTAAGGTCTCAAAAATGATTCAGAATTTGTTTTCTGTTTTCAGGATGGTATTGAACTGTATTCACAGAGAAAAGGCCATTAGTATTCTTAATTGAAATGAAATCAAATATATGATTAAGGTCACCTTTTACATCAGAATTAGCTTTGCCTGTGAATTACAAATACAAAAATTAGTGCTTTAAACCAAGATGTACATTTATTTCAATCTGGAGGGAGGCAGCTCAGGGCTAGGAGCATTTCCATCCTCTCAGAGACACAAAGTCTTTCTATTGTATTACTCAGCCATGCATAAATTACATTTACAGGGTCCCCTTGGAGACCAGAATGGCTCCAGCCACTGCATCCATATTCCCTGCAGCAGAAAAGAGGAGGGAAGAAAGATATCACCTCCATCTTTCCTGGAAATACCATACTAGACTTAGTCCCATGAGCTTTCCAAGCAGCAAAAAGTTCTTTGAAATGTAGTTTTCTTAGCTCTATGGCATTATATTGAGCTGAAAACCTTGGCATCTTTTATTAAAGGGAAAGGAAGAATGAATATTGGGACGGCAAATGGCGGTGTGGTGGATTAACTAATGGTCAATTTGTAACAGCCAGCTGAACTGAGTAAGCATGGTTCTGGGTTGGAAGGCCCACCTGAGGATTGTTGCCAACAGCATAAAAGCAGAACTGGAGGGGAAGATGGTGTGCTATTGATTTTCCTGGAGAAGCTTGTCATGATGGTTTTTCTGATAGGAGCTCAGCTTTTCTCATCACCGGAGGAGCTTGAGTGTTCACTGTTGCTGAGGATGGCTGTGGTTCTTTTCAGAGGACCTCTGGTCCTTACCTTGAGCATCACTTCCTGGCTCCAGTGAAGATCCCTCAGCCTGCTGGCTCAGATCCTTCATTCTACTGGTACAGACTTTCTAGCTTCTACCTCTGATGTTTGGGCCTTCCCAGTGCAGATGCTTGGTACAGACTTGCATGAGACATTGTACAGACTTGCATGAGACAGACTTGCATGAGACTCTATGCCTCCAGCTGGACTCGGGGAGGACATAACCATGATCCAGCCTTCAGCTGGATTCTTTGTGTCTCTAGTGTATTGCAGACCTCTTGCACACTTCTGCATTTGACTTTTTGGGTGCATAATACTATAAAATAATCCTATAAATTATGTGTCCTGTATTTAATCTATTTCCTTGCAAACAACAGGCAGTATCTGCCTTATCCAAGTATTGACTTCCAGAGAATTATGCTTGCTTTACATTGTCTTTACAGATGCTTTGTTAATCTTTTTCAGAACTACAACAAATTCTATTGAGTACCATGAATGCCTCTGGAGTGATAGGACCTTTTCCTATCATGGATTTATGAAGACTGTGTCTTAATTCATAGCCATAAAATCTTCTCATCTATACTATTAATGATCAGCTGACTTGCTTGTGACTGAGTTTGAAGAGAATTAATTGATTCTTCTGACTTTGGTTAGAATTCTCTTAAGAAAAGCTTAATTTATTTTTACTTTTCAATAGACCAACTGACTACACAGGATTTCTTAATTAACAATTTGATGAAGATTGAAATTTTTATGGCTATCATTTTTTTGTTCAAATTCTAGCTTGTGACAGTAACACTGTCAACTTGGCTTGGGAGCCAGCTAGGAGATGAGTAAAGCACATTTTTAGGTGTAACTGGGTGGATCATGGAGGCATGAACTTGGTTTCTGTATCTGGTATCTGGTCTCCCTCTCTGTCGTAGTTCCCATGCTCTACTTCTGAGTCCCTATGAGGTGAACACTTTTGCTCCACTACACCCTTCTGCCATGATGATTTTATGTTGGAACCAGCTGACCATAGATGGAATCCTCTGAAACCATTAGCCAAATTAAATCTGTTCTCCTCCCATCCAAGTAAAAACCAGGCCCAATCCTGCTTAGCTTCTGAGATTAGATGGGATCGGGTGCACTCAGGGTGCTATGGCCATAGACTAAATCTATTCTCTAAATTGTGAATTATGAGTGTTGGGTATTAGCAATGGCAAAGCTAACATACAGCTTCCTCTTCAGCTTCTTCCAGATAAGCAAACAAAGGAAAAAAGCCAGAAAAAATAATTTGTTTTGGTTTTAAGAATTTCTCCAATCATATAAGGATAAAATTGTATTTATACTAATAATACAGAAATACTTAGTATGACAGAATATGACAAAGGTTATCAGATCACCATTTTAGCAGAAATCTTTTCTTTATATCTTTTCAGCAACTTATTCTTACTTCTTTTAGGGGATTCCCCTCGCCTCCTTGTTGCATTTTATGTTTGGTTGGCAATCCAAGTACAGCCAATTATAATACCCCATCCTTGGTCCATATTGATTGTTCATTGGCAGTTTGTGTTAGCTATTGGTGACTGATTGTAGCCATAGCTCCTATAATGAAGATAAATTAATCCATTGTTCAAACGGAGGATCCATACAAAATAGGTGATCACTGTCTGAGATGGAAGAGAGAGCGACTGATTATATAACCCAAGAGCATGAAGTTTCTTTTTCAAATCCCTGAAGGTGGTTTATGTGTGTCATATTTGTATCTAAGAGCCAATATATCACCCCTCTGTTTAAACTGGCAGGGTTGGGTTTTGGTTTTTGTCACTTTCAATTAGAATAATGCTAAGTGATACAACTTCACTTTGTAGCAAATTTGAATATACTCTCCCTTGGATTCTACTTAGTTGTGGTTTCATGTCATCCCTTGAACCCAGGTATGAGGCCTTGAGAAATTTGAGAAGTGGAACAACAGCTGATTTGTTCTTATGTCTTAGATGGTTCCTAACTCTTTCTTTCTGAATACTCAATAAGAAATTCAATTCAGTAAAGAAGTAAAATCATTCATTTTTTTCTATCTGTAGAGTCATACTTGAAGAGTAGAGTCTTCATTGAATGCTTATGTAGTAGATGCCATTCTGAACAATGTTGGTGTTATTTAATTTTTTCAACTTGTTTGGGAGATAGGTGCCATTATTCTCTGTTTTATAGATGATTGAAATTGAAGTTTATAGAGGGTAAAGTAATTTATCTATGGTTACTTAGACTATAGAATTCTTATCTCTAGAATTCATACCCTCAATTATTGCTTATTATTATTAGCCATTTCCTTTGTGAAAGACAGATTAGGCATAATCCCTATACCCCACTGGCAATGAATGTTTTTCCTTCAAAGACAGCTCTTATGTTTGCTTTTACATAATTAAAGTCAAACTGAATATATTCCTCAAAGGCAACAGTCCCTCTATGTTCTCCCCAACTTAGCTTGAATTTAGACTGTACATATCAAAAGGTCTTTCTTTTTATTTTTTGAAGGAAGAACTTGGTGAACACCTAGTGGGCTAGGAGCAAGGTTGGTTTGATTAGTAATATTTAAGTTCAGAGTACATTTTCAGAGGCAGGATCTCATGTTTACCTAAAATCATAATAGGTGCTTATTGAATTGTGTAGAAATGGTAATGAATTATGAAAAATATATTTATCCAAAGTGAACAGTTACATATAAGTCCACTGTATTCCAGTGGAATATAGAAGTACTATAAAAGGCAAACTTTATCGTTTGTGTTTATTCCAGTTGCCTATATTGTGTAGTAGTCAATGAGTTCAAGCTGTTTCCAATGCTGCAGATAGTTAAAGATGAAAATGATGACCTTCTCAATGACAGTACTAACAATGCTGCTATCGTAGGCTTAAACACTGTGCAGGCCAGTTGGTGCTCTTCACGGCCATGGCTTTGCAGGCTCTTATAGACAGCATGGGCCTTTCTGTGCATAGCTTCTACTTATGTCTTCTAGGACTGATTTATTCTTTTAAATCACTGCAAACCACTAATATGTGCTATGTACTATGTTGTGTGCTGGGAAATCTCATGGCGAACAATACAACCATGATCTCTATCCTCTTGGATGTCAGTTAAGAAAAACAGAAAATAAAACCTAGAGAAATAATAAGAAAATATTAGCTGGTTATAAATGTTATGTTAAAAATAAGACAGGATGATAGGACTAAAAGTGACTAGGATCTAAATGAAGAGGTAAGTCAAGGAAGGCTCCTTCAAAGAAGCACAAGCCAGAAATAACAAAAAAAGAACTAATGTGGGAAGGTAGAACAGAAGCATCATAGGCAAAGGAGAAGCTAGTGCAAAGGTCTTGGGAATAGAAACGAGGTTAGTGCCGTCAATGTTATGTAGTAGATGCCATTCTGAACAGTGTAGATGTTATTTAATCTTTTCAACTTCTTTGAGAGATAGGTGCCATTATTATCTATTTTATAGATGATTGAATTGAAGTTTATAGAGGGTATAAAGTTTATGGAGGGGTTTATAGAGGGTATGGAGGGTTTATGATGAGTTGTCTTTTAAAAAAAGTAGAATAGGGTGCATTGGTCTAATGGTCCTATCATTGTTAACTGGATGTGACCCACGTTGTGAACTGGATGTGACCCACCCTCAGAAATCTAACAAATTTTAACTGTGGTTATTCCAGAGGTGATAGGATTATGGGTTATTTTTATTTTTGCTTCACTATATGTTCTATTTTCTTTCTTAACAATAAACACAATTTTTTTTTGCCATGGAAGACAAAAATCCCATGGAAGACATGCTCTTGAGGACACTAGGAAAAGTAGATTTGGGGGTGATCATAAAGAAAAACTCACTGTAAAATAAAATATAATGTACTGGTAAATATAAATGTGATTTTAGTAGAATTGCAGAAGGAAGGGCTAAAGAGATGGCTGGGATGCACTGTCAGTAAAAGAAGAACCAGAAATGAGTAAATGCCTGCATCATACCTTCTAGCGGGGGTAAAACCTTAACTTTTCATAAGAAAGAAGATATCAATGTCTTTATGGTCTGTGTGACCAGGCACCACTGACTGTCATGGTTCTTGGTCCCAGATCGGACAGCAAAGCTGGGATGTATAATTTATTAGTGGTTGTTTAGGTGGAGGCCTGGCCTCCTGCTTTGTCATTAGAATAGGTCTAGAGCAGTTCCTAAAACCCAGCTGGCTAGTGACGAAGCCCTATATGAACTCTGATTTGAGACAGGTCAGAGTAGAAAGGGCAGAAGAGCAAGCTTCTCTTCTTCGAGCTCTGTCTTGCTTTCTGTTGCTTCCTAGATCATGCTTGGGCAAGGTCCTCCCTATCTTGTGGTCTTATAGCTCTCAACTCAAAAGACTATATTTTTTTTTCCCCCGGTACTGGGAACCAAACTCACGACCTTGCACTTGCCGGGCGCTGTGCCGCTGAGCTAAATCCCCAGCCCTCAAAAGACTATGTTGAACCAGAATATCTTTAAGATCATTTCTAGTTCCAAATTTTTAATCTTTGCTCTAAACAAAATATTATGAAAGTTCTTGTGGATATGTTTTGCCCTCCAAGGAAAATGACATAAGCAATATTTGGGCCAGCAAAGCATCCAAGCATGCACAGATTAGAAAAAAGAAAATTCCTTAAGTTTTTCCTTGCCTTTTCCTGTCCTTTTATGCAGACATACTGATATTGACATTCTAAGGTAGTAGATGCTGACCAATAGGCCTTGGACTGTAGTTTATATCCAAACTTGGGGGATATTTCTTTATAAGCTAGTGGACAGAAATGCTTTTCCAAAATGTTCCTACTCTCCTGCAAAGACTCAAATCAAATTCTGTCCTCTTGCAAGGGGAGGACGATTTATAACAGAAAACATAGGGTACCAAAAGAGCAGGGGATGGGTTGTTCCTGAGAGGTGCCAGGAAGACTTGCCAGTGTCATATTTCTGCTGAGGACTGGTCATGTATATGCTGGACTGTTTAGGAATGGATAGAAGCTGCAGAGAAAACTTGCTTCAGTGTGTGAGAATATACAGCAGTGCAGCAGGGCAGCAACACTGCCACTGATTTGCACAATCCCTACTAATGTATGAGTTGTCTTTTGTCTTTGTTATTGTTTTAATATTGATAAATATTATGAAAAGCACTTATTCCAGCAGGGCTTATTAATTGATTATGGTGGGGGTCAGGGACTGGGAACCTCTTCTCTTTCCCTTCTATCTAAAAGCAGAAGCTGCCACCCCATGCTGTGAGTTACTGAGTTACTGACCATAGCAGAGAACATTGCTTCAAGTACAAAAGATATTAAAAAAATTAACAAATGAGATAAATTATAGGACCGCTTCTCCGTGTCTTCATTTCCTCTTCCGTTAACTGGGAATAGATTTTGTAAAGTGTAAAGCCTTTAAACATTTGTGAGTAATAATGAATGGATTTCACATTAATAATTTTTGAAATGGAATTTAGTAGAATGAAAGAGTTAAGTCATCTCAAATAATTAACCCCCTTCTTGTGACTTATTAATTTCAGCATGAAATTTTCATTGCTTATTCGATTAATGCTAACTATATTATACATATGTACTATGTGTAGGGTATTTGAGTATGAAATAATATATAGAGGATTTTATTTTTGAAATTGGAAAGCTATCATGAGAACATCTCTAAATTTCTTGTAAAATTCTGCTGTGAATCCATCAGGGCCTGGGCTTTTCTTTGTCGGTAGGTTTTAAATCACGCTTTCAATCTCATTAATTGATATTGGGCTGTTCTGGAATTTGGTATCTTCTTGACTCAACCTTGGTAATTCGTACATATCTAGGAATCTGTCCATTTCTTCTGAGTTTTCTATCCTATGGGAGTAAAGATTTTCAAAGTGGGTATTAATGATCTTCTGAATTTCTGTGGAATCTGTAGTAATTTCATCCTTTTCATTCCTTATTGCATGAATCTGAGTTCTTTCCTTCCTTTTCTTGATAAGGTTGGCTAGGGGTTTATCAATTTTGTTTATTCTTTCAAAGAACCAGCTTTTTGATTCATTTATTTTTTGGAGGGTTTTCTTTGTCTCAATTGCATTAATTTCTGCCCTAATCTTTATAATCTCCTCCCTTCTTTGGGCTTTGGGCCTGACTTGTTCTTCTTTTTCTAAAAGTTTGAGATGTAGCATTAGGCTACTCATTTGTTCTCTTTCTGTTTTCCTTATGTGTGAATTCACTGCTATAAATTTCCCTCTGAGGACTGCTTTCATTGCATCCCACAGATTCTGGTAAGTTGTATTTACATTTTCATGTTTGTAGGTATTTTTTAATTTCCTCTTTAATTTCTTCTGTGACCCATTGGTTGTTCAGGAGGTTGTTGTTTAATTTCCAAGTGTTTATGGAGTTTTTGGAGTTCCTTTTGTCATTAATTTCCAATTTCATTGCACTGTGGTCAGATAATATGCACGGGATAATTTCAATTCTTTTGCATTTCGGAAGGTATGCTCTATGGGCTAAGATGTGGTCTATTTTAGAGAAAGACCTGTGTGCTGCTGAGAAAAAAGTGTATTCTGATGTTGTGAGGTGGAACACTCTGTATATATCTACTAACAGTATACATCAGTCTGTAGGAAACTCAATGAATTCACATGAAATTTTGAAGCTGGGATAAACCCTTTGAGGACTACCAAGTGCTTGGGGAATTGATAGTGCTGATCAATTTAGGGGAAGACTAAGGAAGGATTTCTCCAATTCATTGTCATTAATATAAACTTTTATTATTATTATTATTATTATTATTAATTAATTTATTTTTGGTACCAGGAATCAAACTCAGGACCTTGCTCGTGCCAGGCAGGCGCTGTGCTGCTGAGCTATCTCCCTGGCCCTGATATAAACTTTTAATTGGCACTAAGTGTTTGTGTTAACTGGCATCATGTAAAGACCTTAATGAAATTCCACTATTTCTTGTATTTCAGTATCACTGAAATGAGATCGCTCAGTGTGGGAGAGGAGTAAAGAGTTGAAAGGTCTCAATAGCAGATGAGGTCTCTTTGGACAGATGTGATGCTTGCTGACCATTTTGGGAATGAATTGAGAATGGAAGCACAAAGTATTTCCAGCAGTTTGTCCTTGTCCAGTCTGAATTAATAATTGAGATATGAGCCACAAAGTAAGCTGGCCCCCAAATGAGCAGATGGAGGGGGTTCCAGAGCAGGGGAGTATGGCAAGCACTATGAAACAAGATATTCTTTATCTTTTCAGAAAATTCAGCAGAACAATTGGACAGTCCATTAGAAGTTGGCATGTCACCAGCCATATCCAGACATCTAGTGAGGCTCTTGTGTCAGTCACAAAGGACATTCTATCCTTGGTACCCCAAGCCAACACCATGTAGTAATAGCAATGTTAGTGACTAAGTGTGCCAGTGTGATGATGGCGCACGTGTGAACAAGAGGGCACCATAGCTGTGTCTAAAGCTAGTCATGAGGGTTTCTTTGGACCATGGCCTGGGTTGTATTAGCAGTAGACACGCAGAAGTCACTGGGTGGAAGTGGCTCATTTTTTGGAACATACTGGCAGACTGACTCGCACACAAATTAGTTTCCTAGTCTGATGTAAGGCATGGTTCATCCTAAACCTTGAGCACATTTCATCAGTATACTATGTGCAGCTTCTGAACTGTATATAAGAAGGAAAATGATTACTATCACTATGGCGGTGTAACAACACTTTTCTTAGGCTTGAATAATATGCATAACCCAAAAATGGCAGCTTTATAAGGAGATGAGCTGACCTGATTCATTACATGCCAGCATCTTTCTACCAAATGTATTTTTCCTTGTTTGTATCATGCTGCTTAAGAGGTTTTGATGATAACTGCCTTGCAAAAGAGAAAAGCTACAATCTCTTACCAATCACTGGGGTTTGATCAAAGGCTGTATAACATCATCTACGTGTTCAGCATATTCCCAATGGGAAAGAAGAGTAAACACTGTGATGGATACCTTGCTTCTTGCATAAATTCTTTTTGTACCAACAGTTGAGGAGGTCTAGTGGGCTCCAGAGCTGAAGATTTTTCCTTGGAAAGGAAGCTACCACTGATTTCTCCATGCACTCTTTTCCACTCTCAGACAGTCTCCTTAGGCCCCTTTGATTGCCTCCATCCATTTCCTTCCCACCCCACCAACCTTACAAGGTGTCTGCTGTATTACACAAGTTCACAGTGATGCAGCAACCTGGACCCAGCTCCCAGACAGCTGCTTTGAATCAGGAAACACTTGTCAGAGTACAGACTCAGTTTATATCCGCATGGGATGGATAGATTACAGGAGCCAGCCTTCTATTCATTTTCCAAGTTTACAGTCTGTAATCATGGAATACTTCCAAGCATGCATTGCTTGGTTGGAGGTATGTGTTAGTAATATATTGAAATTCATGGAGGCTTCTTTCTTTTTTCATAACACCTAGTATGTCAAACTCTTGTAAGAAATGAGCTATTTCACATGTGTGAGTTATTTAGGCTGCTGGATACTACATTTTAAGTACTGAAGCTTGGCTTATTTTTAGCCCATGTTGTGGTTATATTGCTTGAATAAATCGTATACTTCTCTTTCTTCTACACTGAACAGAAAAAGCCACACTGGTTCTTGCCTTACAGCTTCAGGGTGAATATGAGCATCAGTGGTTTTATTGTCTCCTGACGGTACTCTCCTCGGGCACCATTCAGGTGTGCGGGACAATGCATCCTTATGCTCAGTGGCCCCAGCCTGTCACTCTGAATTCTGATACCTGCCTTAGAAAGTTCTTTCCCTGCCTTGCTTTCATTTCCTAGAGCAACCAGTGCTTCTGTTGGCTGCATAATCTTTTCCCTCTTGTGTTTGCCTGAACAATACCCCGTACACTCCCACCCCCGGCTCTGGAAGGCCCGTTTTTTAGTTTCCTGCATGTGATCTGTGTGCCTTGGGAAACTGAATCTGTTAGAACTGTGTATGCCGGAGAGGGCAGGAACAGATTTTGTAGGGGTGCAGCAAGCGCTAATAGATGGGAAATGCAGAAATGAAAGCATCATCTCATTCGAACGCTCAGGGGCTCTTTTCACTTCCTCCCCCATCCTAGGCTGTATTCTACACTAGGGCTGTTCATACTGTTTGTTATTGCAGGCTCCTAGGACTCCGCGGAGGTGCCAGAGGCTGCCAAGAAGTGTGTGTGTGTGTGTGTGTGTGTGTGTGTGTGTGTGTGTGTGCGCGCGCGCGTGCGTGTGTGGTTGCAGTGGTAGGATTACAGTGCAATGGTGAGAGCTCTGAACTCTGCCTGTTTTAACCAGAGCAGTGTCCCATTATATCATTATATACACTGAAGTTCCAGGTATCGTTTCATTAAGAGATATGCAAACTAGGAAATAAAAGCCAAAAACAAATAACCAACAACCAGTGCAAAAATAAGACAACTGTTCCTCTGAAAAAAGGACAAATATGAATAAGTAATGTGGTAGTATAATTTGGTAAATGTTCAGTTGTTCTCTTGTAGAGCAAATGTGGTGCTATTATGGGTTGGGAAGGCATTTAACATTTTGGAGATGTTAAGAAATCATCTAGCACAAAGAGTTTAATTTATTATCAGAGATACGAAACACAGCAGTATAAAATTACAAGTACCATTTTACATAAATTGTACAATCCTTTTTCTTATCTGAGTTGAACACTAGGTCATGTGTTAGAGCAGTGAAATCTAGTGGAAATATGATGAGAGTCTTGAATAAGTAAACAAATTTTAGTAGCAGCATTCAAAAGTAAAAATAAATAGACCAAATAATTGTAATAATATTTTAGTTAAGCCACTGTATAACACATCTTCAGTTTAATAGGTAAACCATATAAAAATCACACCACTTCAGTTTTCAAATTTAAATTGTTTAAAATGGTTTTAAATTCCTCATTCTAACTTACTACATTTGAAATTCTCTGGCACATGTGTCCACTCTGCCTGTTGTATTAAGCAGTATGATTTTAGGACATTTTGGATACATTTAAAATGTCTACAAGAATTGGCTTGCACTTCCATGAGAAGAGCTTAAAGCAAATTCCTGTTAATTCAGGATCCACTAGTTTGGAATTTATGATAATTTTATCAGAGTTCAACTGAAGTTTACAACCTGATCTCTCTGTGGAGAAAGGTTTTGCTTGGCACATTTGCCGTATAAATCAGATCATAGCAGGCATGTTTAATCCACTTAAGAGTATTAAGTATTTTCTGGGACTTTAAGCACAACATTTATGAATGCAAAAATATTCTGCTATGCACAGCAGAATGTCCTATATTCATTAAAGGACAACTAACAGGGTGACCTTTCCTGGGACTCTTTTTTAGCAGTTATTATTGTACTGTGTTTGAAAGATTTATATACTGACTGTCTCCTAAAAGTGTCTAAAAGTCATATTTGTTAATATTTCATACAATCTTTAGCTGAATTAAACTTCACAAGTACAGTTTATGTTGAATTTAAATATAAAAATAACACTGCTTTGCTTCAAGGTGATAATATGTTTCTCACAGGGTGAAATGAGATAATGTACTTCATAAACTGCAAAATGCTTCACACACGTTATTTCTTTAATAGCTTCTACAAGCCTGGCTTTGTGCTAGAGGGCAGGGCTATAGAGCTGTGAATGAGATAGATGGATATGATTGCTGCTGTTACAGAGAGCTGGTGAGAGAGACAGACAAATAGGCAATTAAGTAGTGGACTGTAGTAGAAGATATGGCAGAGGAAGAAGCAGATGTTAAGACAATCTGTACGAAAGCCACACACCCCAGACAGTTACAGGAATGATCAGGGAAGCCTTCTTGGAAAAGGTGACAGACATCTAGAGCAAAACTTTCAAGCCGGTTAGGAGTTAGCTAAGGTTAGGTATGAACTGAGTGGGACGAATAGTCCAGATAGAAGAAATAGGATGTGCAAAAGCTGAGAAGTGAGAGTGTGCAGAACAGCCCTGGAAATGAAAATCCGTCTGCATGACTGAAATAAAAAGTCCAAACGGAAACGAGAACTATGATAGAGGTGGAAAGGCCAACAGGAACAAGATCACAAAAGAACTAAGGAAGTTGAGCTTTATTTTAATCCAAGAACAATGAGCGACCTCTGCAGGAGAGCAAGTGACACGACGTGGCTGTACTTCCCGAAGGGTTGCTTGGCTGCGGTGCAGGAAGGGTGAGAACTGAAGCCACGAGAACTGTGGGGCCTTGACTGGGAACACTCTGGGCCTGAACTGAGGGGAGGAGGCAGACTTTGGCAGATACTTAGGAAGCAAAGAGAATACGCCTTAGTGATTGATAGACTGTGACAGGACAGGGATAAGGAAGAATGACGTGGCAACTAGGTGAATAGTGGTACTTGCCATTCACTGAAATACAGAAAACCGCAGGGGGAGCAAGATGGTGCAGGGCAGGTAGCTAAGAACCCACAGACAGTTGTGCCCTGTGACAGTTACTTGCAATTGTCAATTTCAGTGGATTGAGAAACTTAGCAGATTAGTAAAGCACACTTCTGGATGGGTCACGGAGGCATGACCCTGGGGACAGCATCTGGTCCCCTGCTGTCATTCTTCCTCTATGCTCTGCTTCCTGGCTGCCATGCTGTTTGCAGCTTTGCTCTGCCTTGCCCTTCCACCATGATGCTCCTGCCTTGGAGCCAGCCGACCACAGGTTAAAACCCACGAAACTGGCCAAAAGAAGCCTCTCCTCCTTTAAGTTGTGAATGTCATGTATTTGGTCCCAGCAGCAGGACAGCTGACCATACACGGCCACAGTGTAGCTGATGCTCTCTGGCAGTCTGTATGAAAGGATGTTCTGCAGTCAGTTGTGTGTGAATATATAGCCACGTTCTGCTGAGATACGCTGCGTTTACAGTTGAAATGCAAATAATCCACATTCCATCCTACATGCAGCAGGAGCCCCACATCCTTCCCAAAGTTTCTACAGATTCTTGGGAGAGTGATTAATGTTTTCCCTCATTGCCTCTAGACCTCCATTCTGGCCTCTACTGAATTAGTTCCATTGATGGATCATCTCCCTGTTCTGGTTCTTTGCCACGTCATCCCAGCTGTTGAACTAAGCTCCTTTTCCTTAATTGTCACAAAACCCAAACCCAATCATGCAAGGCTATTGTGTAAGTGGCAGGTTTGACTCACGATTTATGAAGATGAAAGGAGTTTGGTGGCAGCAGTGCGGTGTAATTTATAAATGAATAACTCCTACCCTTATTTTTAAGAAGCCCTTGGCTATCCTGCCAACCTGGGCTCCAGCTTCCTCCTGAATTGCTTTGCCCTCTCTCCTTTCCCTTTCTCAGTGCCTCCTAGCAACAGAAACAAACAAATAAAAGCAAAGAGAAATAAAACAAAACCACCCACTGTATTATGCAGTTAATTCCTTTGTAGTTTCTTTCCTCAAGCCATATTTGCATATGCAAAGATTTGCTAATGTGCTCTGCTACCAATGGTATATTTCTTGATTCTTGGGTGGGGTATAGTTATTTTACCACTCATGTGAATGATACCTCTAGGAGGAAAATGGCCACAGTTCCTTGTTTTGATTTGAAACATCCATTTTCCACCTTCATTAGCAGATGAGTTTGGCCGCTGAGAGAGGTGTGTATATAGAAGTTTGGCAGTCAGTCCCAGAAAACTGCTTCTTGAAGCAGTAAGAGTGGAAGTGATCGCCCCAAAGAAGAGAAGACAGCTTAGGGCAGAACCCCAGTGCACACCGCTATTTAAATCTCAGATTTTAAGGGGACCTGAGAAGAAAAGGGGCCTTAAGCGGGGATTAAGAAGAAAGGTAGAGATGCAGGAGAAAATGCAGAAGAGTGTGTGGTCGTGAGAACTGAGGTAGAAGGGAAGCATTTCTTGTTAGGAGGGAGGTGAAATCTGGATCCTCTCTCTTTGTAACCTAGTGTCTGTCAGAATGCCTAGAGTAGAGTAGGAGCTAAGGAACACAGGTTAAATCGAAAAATGCAACCCTGCTAATCTGACTCCTACTCTCGTACAGCTGACACCACAGCTGTTCTCCGTATATTTCAAGTTCTACACATGCTTCAAGTTTCCAGAGTGCTCCTGTGTTCCCTGCTGTCATCATGCGACATAGCTTGAGGTCCTCTGCTAAGTGTCCTCTCACATTCTTGTGTTTCTCTCCTGCTTATAGAAGCAACATTTGTCTCTATATTTGTCCTCTCTGCCCCAACGTTTCTTTGTCTCTGTCTTCATTTTCTTGTGTCTTGGAGAGGCAGCTGTCCCTCCTTTTTTGGCAAAACTTACTGCATTGTCTACTAACCCTGCCCTTCAGGGGAACACTGATCTGTGATTTTGAGAAATTCTAACTGGCAGCTGACCAAGATTAAGAAAAACGGTGAGCCCTATTATTATTAAACACCATTTAGGCAATTGTATATTCTAAAATATTGTGTCCAAGGTCGTGGTGTCACTGAGGGGAGAAAAAAATAAAATGGGCTCATGGTGAAGAGTTGAGAATTTCTTTTTCACTCAACCGTTTTACTGCCTTTCAACTTGAAAATTCTGGGCACAACACTATTCCTGCAGCTCCGGTTCTCCATAACTCACTTGTGCTAAACTCTGTAATCTGACTTCCTCTGTTAACAAAATTGCTCTCCATGGGATTTGGCTTGCCGAGTCAATGGGTTTTCCTCAGACCTTATCCACCTAATCGGATTTGCAGAATTTGATACTGTGAGCCTCTTTTCCCTTTCCTTTAACTCACTGATATTCCATTTGATAGCTTCTCATCCTTTTTCTGCTTTCTTTTGTGGAATCTCATCATCATCTACCGTCCTTCCTTTCTAACTGTAGAATGACTTTCGAACTCCTGGTCTCAATGTTGACCTGTCTGTTGAACACCTAAATCTGAACAGCTATTTTAATGAGCATCTGGAAATAAATCATACTTGGTTGGATCCTGTATTTTTATAACTCAACCATAAAAGGCATCATTGAATAAGTTCAAATATACACTAAATATGACATTAGAAAAATATTTAATTATTTTAGGTATGATGATGGTTTTGGAGATTTATGAGAAAACACCTTTATTCTTAAGAGATATATGCTGAAGTAATGAGGGGTAATGTGTCATGATACAGTACCTGCAACTTTTAAATAGTTTACAAAAATACACACAACCATACGTAGGCACATGAAACAAATATGATAAAATGTTAACAATTACTGAATCTAGATTTCTACTCTAGGAGTGTTCACTGTAGCATTGTATAGTTTTTGAAAGTTTGAAAATTTTAATAAATGGTTAAACAAAAAGCTTACGATCTCTCCCTCAGTCCCAAGCCATCTCCCCCTCCTGAATTCCCTGTATCCAGGAATGGCCCCATAGTCTGCAGTGTAAAGGACTTACAAGATAGGCTTACAATGGCCACGTGCAGAGTCAGGGGTGGAGGGATGCAGAAGGGCCAACCACCTGCTGGAGAGCCAGAGGACCCAGTCCAAAATTGAAGGCCTGAGCTCACTTCAGTGTCCTGTGTGAGTCCATATTTGGAAGCCAAGGAACTGTGCAAGAGGGCTGAAGAGTTTGGACTGGAAACCTGGAGCCAGGTGTCCAAAGGCAATGGAGAGCAAAGAAGCAAAAATCAGACTTCCTTCTTCTTTACTTTTTTATTCTCTTCAGGCTACAAATCTACTGGTTTGTGCCATCCACATCTATGGTAGTTCTTCCCTCTTCAGTAAGTCCATCATCCAGACACATCCAGAATGGTGCTAAACCATTCATCTAGGTGTTTCTTATTCAAGTTGACACTATAGTTAACTATCACAGTAGCATTCCTGACTTTCTTTCATAAGGTTGCAAAGGATCTAATTGCGTATATTCAATATTTTCATATGAAATATAGAGTAGCTATGTTTCTCTCACAAGCTTACAAGCTCTGATCCCTAGGGGTGATAAGGATAAAATTACTTGGTGTATGTAAAACACTCACTACAAAATCGAATGGGTAACTAGTAGGCACTCTATCAATAGTAGCTGTCTTTACTGTTGTCATCATGTGTATAATACCTTGATTTATTTCTGTTGGTCATCTTATCCCAAGGCAACAGTCTATTGTTCTACCTTTGAGGCCTTTCTTTGCTCAGAGACTTCTGAGTTGTGGCCATTGGTGGGAAGACTGCATTTTCCCTGCCCATGGCTCCAACTTGCTCAACTAATAACAGTTGTTAGCTCATAGTTCTTGATTCCTGGACCAGACACAAAAGGCCCATGGATAGAAGGTTTGTAAGGATGAGATCGAACTTTGACAGGAGGAATGCAGTACGATAAGGAGAGGAAAGAATAGGGGTCTTCTGAGGGAGCACTGACATAGACACCCACATTGTTGTGGTCCCAAAATCCACCCAACTCTCCCATATGACCTCAGACTAATGTGTGATGACACTTTTCTGTCATCAAGGGAGAATGCATGGTGCTTCCTCTTCCTATGTCAATACAAAAAATTTTTGAAATTTTTTAAACATTCTGATCATTCCACCACCAATATATACATTTATAGGGCAACAAGAAAAAAGAACAAGGCTTGTTCCAAATTCTGACATCCTTCCTCCTCCCTCTTCCAGCACCAAATCACTTCTTGGAGCTATAACTCCTCTCTCCATCTTTTGAGTGTCTTAAGGGAATGGTAAGGATTAAGAAAGTTCTGCCTCCTTTTGCCTGTTACTTTGTTAGTGAAATCATTGCAAAATCAATGAATGACTAAAGATGTATTTTTATACAATGAAGTATTACTCAGTCATAAAGATAGATAAACTTGAGACATTTATAGGTAAATGGATGCACCTAGTGACCCTACTCTGAAGAGAAATAAATTGGAAACATGTGTAAATATCATATTGTTTCTCTGGTGTGAGGAACTGAAAATGTAAATAAAGATCAAAATGTACAGTAGACATTGTGAAATAGGAAGAAAACATTCAAATGGGAAGAGGTGCAAGGGATGGGGAAGGAGGAAAGGAAGGAAGGGAAAAGAAAAATGAGAAAAGAAAGATAAAATGGAAACAAAGTTTCTGTAAATATAAAAGGGAAAGGAGGCAGAAAGGAGTGGAGGGGAATGGGGAAAAATAAGAATCAATGTATATCATGTACAGGTACAAGTTCCATATTTTTTTCTCTTTTTGAGGCAGGGATTCACCATGGAGCGCAGGCTGGCCTTGAACTCACTTTGTAGCCCACATAGACCTCAAACTCACAATGACCCTCCTGCCTCAGCCTCCTGAGTCCTGGGATTACAGGTGTGTGCCACCACAGCTGGCCTACAAGTTCCATATGTTGAATGTGATCATTATGTATATCTAAAGAGTATCGGTAAACTTAATTAATGATAAAAACAGTTTCTTTTGCAAGATACCCAGATATATGTCTATACCGATTGGGTAGTAGCATGGTATAATGTGAATATTAACGATATGAAATAAAAGATCTGAGTTTGCAATCTAGCTATAATACCTAACTTAATTATTTTTCCTTTTCTCGAGCTTGAGTTGTTTCATGTGTAAAATTAGGCATTATGCATGCCTGTGACTCCTTACTCCCAGCTCTTAAGTTTAGATAGGAATGAGAATTCATATATTTTTGATAATGAAAGAAGACATTATTGTATATCATATTCTGTGACACCTAAAGCAGGGTTTAGTAATCAAATACAGTACTATTTGTGCAGAAAATGTTTGAATGCTCACATCTAGTAGAATAAATAGAAGCTGTAAATAACCTAAGTGGAATAAGGTCAGACTTTTGCCTTTTAGAGGAAGGGGCACTTGGGTTGAGATGTGACTGAGAAGATGGCATCTTCTATGTGATTAGCAGGAGGAAGGAGTCTGGGCTGGGGGTCACCCTGGGTAGTGTTTGGGGGTTGAGATGAGCTTGGCATATGTGGAAGGAAGGGAAGGCCAGTGTGACTGCAGGGGAGAAGGCAAAGAAGACAGTAGGATAAGGGAGCTGGGGAGACTTAAGGCTTGGATCACAGAGGGCCCTGCTGGCGAAGGTAGCAGTAGGGATTGTATGCTAAGCACAGCAGGGATGTTTCTGAAAGCCTCACATACAGGTTAATTTGAGAAGAATTTACTTTGAGAAAGTTCCTACTGGCTAATGTGTGAGGACTGAGATGAACCACCAGAGGCCCAAAGGGTGACAGCGAAAGCAGGAGTTGGAGCTGAGGAAGCCACAGAGAGAATTTTAAAAAGAAACATGTGGGTTCAAAGCTAATGAAGAGGTGAGAAAGATGAGGATCGGAAACTGGCACTGGACTTGACCACGTGGAAGAAAGCACTGCCCAGCGGTGGTCTCAGTGGAGAGATGGGGAAAGAAGACTGATGGGAGTGACTTGAAGAGAAAAGGTTCTATTGTTAAGGAGAGCAGAGAAATGGGACTGTGCTTGAAGAGTGATGTAGGACCAGAGTTGGAGGTTAGCACCATATGAATGTACAGTCAATGTCAGGAAGTTAGCTGGTCAGAGTGAGAACAGCATGGGAACTTATACCCGGGCCTGATATCACAAAGCATGACCTACCGTACATACCTGATGGACTCCAGCCCCACCTGATCTTGCTGGGCTTGCCAACGAAAGTTTCTGTTAGCTCAGAAAGTTTGCTGTGGACTTTCTTTTGCAAATGTACCAGGAGTAATGGTAATTAAAAACATTTGGGAAAATGTCAATGCGTGAATACAAATGATTCCAAGTGTATCATTCCCATGAGGAATGATACCTCTTCCCTTGGCCAGGTTCTGCTCTGAGGTAATTTATCTGTGATTTAAGAATTCCAAAGCTTATCTTAGATCTGGATGGTTTTCTGCTTTGCTCGTGATTTAAAAGCTCATCTGTATGGAATTAGCATAATCTGGCACTTCTCAAAGTGAAGGCGGCTCACTAGAAGGCTCCACAATTCTTTCTCTAGGAACCATTGAGTACTGAAGGCATTTGGATCTGCTTGGGTACAATATAAATACAGCAGTATTATTTCTTAGACAACTGCTTGTCTAGCAGCACAGTCTGTGAACAACTGCCAAGTGTGTGACCCATGTAAGACTCTGGGGGAGTTTGCCAGTGAATCCAGACCACTGGGGATCTCCTTTCAAGGCTCTTTCAAGCTATTTGAAGAGATTACTGATCATCACCATTACAGTAGATATTTGACCGAGTACTTTATATACACGGTCTCCCTGTGTGCTTGTCTCTGAGCTAGAGTCTCTTAGCACCCCACTTCACAGATAAGCAAACTGAGGTTCTGTGAGCTAAAATGCTTCCAAAAAAAAAAAACAATTAGAAATTGGCAGGGCCAGGATGATAGGGCAGCATTGTCTGATAGAACTTTCTGCAATGATGGAAATGTTCTATATCTGTACTGCCCAATAGAATACTCATTAGCCACAGATGATACTGAATAGTACAACTATTGCTAGTCTGAGCAAGGAACTGTGTTTTGAATTTTAATTAAATTAACTTAAATGCATAAAGCCACACATAGCTTGTGACTACCATAATAAACATTGTAGCTCTAGAATCTGTGCTTTCTACTACACATGTACTATGCTGGGTCACTTCAAGACGGGTGCAGCGAAGATGGCTACCTCTTTATTTTCCCGGTTTGAGGTGCACTACCATGCTGTAGTTCATCCTTAGAGTGTTGAATGTAAGCTAAAGCTCCCAGTGCACGTGACGATGAAATGAAACAGTGGATAGCATCACCTAAGCACAGAAATGAGGGGATGAGATACAACTTAGTAACTGCAGTGATTAGCTTGCTAGTTGGTATCCTGGGCAACAATTAGGATATTGAGAATCGTAGAGAATGGTGGACTGCAGGTGAGCTGTAACCTGGCCTTCAGTAGTAGAACATACCCCGCCTTGCTGGCTGTTCCTTAAGTCTCAGCATAGTCCTACCTCTCTCCATCCCTACCTTCTCCATGAGATCTTGGCTTCTCCCAGTCTCAGGCATAAGGTCAGAGGGACTCAAGTGTCCATCTTTATTGAGCAGAGCAACACTTCTCATTCTTTTCTCAGGATCTTATTGCATTGTCTTCCAAGAACTCTATGGCACCTATTTGTCATCTGGGGAAAGAAGGACAAGGCACACTCTATGTGTGCCTGTATTTTCTTTGTTTAAAGGTGATTGTCATTTGAGATAGAACCAAGATGATCTTCTGAGTCCCTTCTCACTGAAGCACAGAATAAAAAGCTTTTCATTTGGATCTCCCTCTTTGATTTGCCTTCAAGTATTGGAAAGTATTTTCCTAAAGTCTTCATAGCTCTGTTTTCTTTCCAGGGCCTTAAAATGGAAATTTCCACACACAAAGCAGTGCTCTTTGTCAGTGGGATTTTCCTCAGGTTTTCCAAGAAGAGCTGGTGCAACCAAGCCTCGGGGCTAGGTGTTTTCTTGCTTCCACTAAGGACTCATGGCTAGAATTTTAATTTACATGTTTTTTAACCTACTTCTAGATTCTTCCTGTGATTTAAAGGAGAGGAATCAGGGCAGACAATCACTACTCTGACTCACTAGGTTCATTCTCTTTTCACACATCTATGGTCAGGAAGCACACGTTCATGTTCTGCTTGGGAAGCTTCACTCTGATTCTACCCTGACTGACTCCCTGATTTATCACAGGTGGGGGGCAATTTCATCTTCTAATTCCCTTTGGGGTAAGAGGTAACTTTTTTGCTTGGAACTCACTTTTTGACAACTCATCCTTTATTATTTGACCATTGTAAAGGTCCTGACACTTCCTACCACAGGATAGGTGCATTCTTTAAGAAGTTTGCCAGCATGATTACTACAATTAAATCTCAAGATTCTCTGTATGTTGAGTGATGTTCTCTCCATCATCATTTATTCCAAAACAGAAATTGGTTTCAAATCCATTTATTTAATAAGAAATAAGAAGTAAATCTTGTGGTATCATTTCTGATAGTTTCATTGTTTCTTTTACCCAATTTGTCATTTTTTTTCCCCTGCTCAGTTTGGATTTGTGCCCATCGCATTTAATTCATAGAGTTTTTTTTTTTTTTTTTTTTTTTTGAAACTTGTGGTTTGGAGTTTTCTTAGGTGTGGAAAATAATTGTCTTGATTTTGTATCCCTTCTGGCTGAAGTATTTCTCAAGGTGAATTATGGCCAATGTCTTTCTCTTTATCTTAGTGGCTGACCATCCCTTGAAAGCTTTCAAATTTGCTATCTAGTGGAGGATTTAGGAGGGCTCTTAAATGCTGAAACATAACCCTGTACTTAACATTCTATCACTACCTCAAGATCTGGTCAAAGACCCTGTCCTACCCAAAAGAAATTTGAGAGAGGGGTAAGAGGTAACTTTTGTTACCTCTACGAAGCTGACACTGTAGTTGGGTTGGAGACTTATTAGTTCACCTGTGTTGACCTGATAACTTTGAGTTAAATCTAGTAAGAACAACCAATCTACTGTAGGTGTTTTAAACAGCAAGAATTTAATACAGGGAACTAAAGTTCCTAGGTCAGTAGAGTGTTAGAGCTAAAGTTATTTCCTTCTGCTGAAGCTATGCCAAGAGTAATCACAAACGTCAGGGAAGTCTATCACCTCCTCTTACCTTCTAATCTTTTGCTATTTCATCCAATCAGCAGAAAGAACAGTGAGATGGCATGGAAATCTGGAAAACTTGATCCACAGAATATCAGTTTCAGAACCACCAGAACAAAATAAGGAAGGTGGTTTTGGAGATGAGGGAAAAATAGGTAAATAACCAAAGTAGTTATAAAATCTCACAGCAAGTCTGTATTAATCATTCATAATTATTCTTTAGTATTGCTGTATCAAGGGATGCCTTTTGTTTTCTGTACCTGGTAGGATAATACCATTATTATATGCTGAGGTTTGTGGTTTTCCATGTGCTGAGGCTTAGTAAGTCTAACATATTTTACTGAGGTCTTCAGAACTGACGTCATGGGACAGCTTCAAAATGCCTTCCCTAGACAGCTCTGTATCATAGGGAGTACCCTCCTTTAAGTTGTTTTAACTTCTAAAAAGTAGTAGAAGCCACAGAGATAACTCAAAGTATCATTTCAACTGATAAAATTTCTCAGAACATAGGAAAATAATTTTTTCTTTGCCTTCATTGCTATAAACAGTTTTGGAGGAATCAGTGCAAGACATTTGAACTCAAGTTGTACTGTATATTTTGGCATACCTGTTCAGAGTATGGTGTTATATGCATAGCTGCACATTGTGTAATATGGGTTACAGGATTCTCTAATGTGGGAAAAAAGGATTGAAAAGGAAATAATCTAAACCAGGAATAACATGCTGTGCTTCCCTGAACTCGACCTGAGTTGAGATTACAGTGAAAATTATAAAAGAGCATGCAAGATGCTCAACTCTTTAGGGAAAGATCTAGAAAACTTGACAACTGAAGTTCTTAAGTGCAAGTATCTTTTAAAAATTTTTGACTCTTCAACATGTAATATATAACTTGATGTTTTGAGATTGGACAGTAGAGCTTAATTGCACCCAGGAAAGCTCAGGCCTATGGAAGTAATAGGCTTATTTAATATTTCTGTAGTGATCTTCCCTTTCAAATGTGAGAGTCACCACTTCCACTAGGACAGGTAGACATTAAAAACAGAGCACCTTATTGAACTAGCTGTTATTTAATGGAGAGACAACTATGTGTCAGGCACTTTGAGTTTCTGAATGTATACAACATGTAATTAAAACCTCTGCCAGATATATGCATCACCTTATTTTGAAGAGAGGAAACTATCCTTAAGGACCTTTCTGAGACATAGGGAAGCACACAGTAAATAACTTAGCAATTTAAAGTTCTAGACCATCGCTATGTAGGGAGTGGCTTCTGGACCAGCAGCAACGACATTACAAGACAGGATGTCAGAAGGGCAGGATCTCTAGTTCTACCTCTGACCTGCTGAATCACGATCTGAACTGCAACAAGATCTCTAGATATTTTGAAGTCACATGAATGTTTGAGAAGTAAGACTATAGAGCAGGGGTCAATGATCTTTTACTGAGCAGGGTCAGTAGTAAATATTTGAGGCTTGGCAGGTCATATAATTTCTGTTACAGTGACTTGGCTTTGCTATTGTAGCAGGAATGCAGCTGTAATGTAAAATGAGTGAATATGGCTGTGCTCCAATAAAACTTCATTATGAAAACAGGCGGTGCTGGGCTGTATATTGCTTGTGGGCAGTAGTTGGCCAAATTGTGTTCTAGGTAGTTCATGTTTGACTTTTTCTTGCCATATAGATTGCAACTCCTTTGAGGTGTATAACCATTGCTTTCTTCAGCACAGTTTGACACACAGCAGTGCTTTGCTGGTAGGTTGCTTGGCTGTGTGGATAACATACCGTGTTCATTAAAATTTCAATTGAGAGGAAAACAACATATATTGGAGACAGATCTGCTGAATTCTTGACATCAACTTTCCAAAACCTTGCCCTGGAAAAAGTGTTGGGTGGGAAAGAAGAACCAGACCTGTAATAATAACAAACATTAGATTTACCTGGGATGAGCACATGGTTTCTCTGCTTCAACTAAAAATTCTTTAGAGAGGGAAAGGAAGTCAGTGGGAAATTATAGAGAACTTAAGTTTCTGTGGGATCTTTGAGTGAAGGACTTTGTGCCTGTCTCTTTAGGTTGAGCCTCTGTCTTGGTTACTTTTCTCTCATCACTGAGAAAAAATACCTGACACCCAAAATTAAGAAAGGAAAGTTTATTTAGCCCAGTTTTGGAGGTTTTAGTCCATAATCAGCTGGCTCCAAGGCAGGGTGGCGTGTCAGAAGAGCAATGGTTCATGGCTGCGGAAGATAGAAAAAGCAACAAGAGCAAAAAGGGAGGAGCAGGGAGAGCAAGCCTCTTTCCCTCCCTGTGACAGTATCCAGATATTTTTATTTTTGAAGTTCTCCAGGTTATTCCAATAAGCAACCCAACATGAAAATGGCAGCTCTAGACTGACCTCCTTGGGAACTTTAAACCATAATCGAAAACACAGCAAAAATGGAACCAACATCTGATGAAGTCATTGCCTGAATGGAATGTATGATGTTTTAAAGATAAACTGGCTTGACCCATTCATCTTTACTACAGTCATGGCCTTGATGCTGGGGTTAGAAACCTTTAGACTATGACAGGGTTTAGATGACACTGTCGACATTTGCCTCTGTTGTTACTAAATGTCTTCTGCTTCCCTAGGTAGCCAAGTCCCCTACTGATGAACACATTGTTTTCTTTAGTTGTATTAGTGAACTTGGTTAGTTATGGGCCAGTGTTGCAGGCCTGAAAAACTTCATGTGTCTCAGAGAGATTGTATATCTCTGATGTGATTAATTATGTGTTGATTTTACAGTTCAAATCTCAAGTGGTAGCCTTATTTTCCTCATTTCCAAGTTCTTAGGGATATTTTTCTGTACCTCCCCATTGTGGTCCTGACTACAGTTGCTTCACAAACCACATCTCTCTTCAGAAAAGCTACTAATCAATAATACTGTCAAGTGCACACCTGTCATCGATTGGAAGAGAGATTCCCATCAACAATTTCTTTCTAAGTAGTGCTCAAAGATCATGGCAACCATTCTCTTGCCATGACAGATAACAAAGAGGGATAAATAGCTTGCAACCACGACCCTATAACCCTACATCACATCATTGGAGTAATGCTCTTAAATACCAAGCCAATGGATCTGTTAGCAAGCACTTATTGAGCTTCTGTTATCTTTTGAAGCCTATGCTAATAAAAACAAAAACAAGAAATTTGGCCCCTGCATGAGGAATGGCAGGATGTAGTCCATGACCTTCTGGACACTAGGTCTATTTCAATATGTGCACAGTAATCACTTGTAAATCCCCTGGCAAATATCTGCATCTTAAACAATGATGGGTTTTGATGATAATGTGATGCTCATCCCCTGTATATGCACACACGCAGACACACATTTATTGCTCTTCTTTTTGGCCAAGTCTGACTTATGACAACACAGATAAAGTATTAGGTAATTCTTCTTTCCTGAGCAGACAGCTAAGTAAGACAATTTTTGCTTGTTATTCATTGTGTGTATTTTTCCTTTTTAAAATATTAGTCCTCAAATATACTGTGATTTTTTTTGTCCTTAATCTACAGAGAAGCCAGGGTGATTTTAAAGTCATTATGTTCCACCTTTGTTTGAAATTTTCTATGCTTTCCCTTGACCCTTGAATAAAGTTTAAATTTCAAATTATGACTGGTAATTCCTCTTCTCCAAGCGTTGTAGAAATATTTAATTATTTTTCTACCCCATCCTTACTTTTACCATGTTAAACATTCTTTCTAGGTTCTCTTATTATAGTACACTTCATTATAATTGCTTGCTAAATTGCCTGTTACCCAGATAGACTATAGGACCAAGTCAAAATATTTACAGTGGTATCCTAGGCATCTTTCAAGTGTTTGCACATAGTAGATGCAGATGTTCAGGAAATACTTCTTGAATGAATGAATGCTTGTGCTTATTTTTTCCTATTTTCTATTGGTCTTCTCTACTAGACTGTAAATTCCTAGAGTACAGGACCTGTTTCTCTTCCATCTTTGGGACTTTGATGTCTGTCATGTGCCTGGTTCAGTATCTGTTAAATGAGAAAATAAATGCTGTTTTCTCTTTGTAGAATGTTGTTGTGTTCATAGTATCTTCCCCCTTTCTCTGCCCAGAGAATGTCCATTCCGTAAGATCCTGCTCAATCATCACCTTCACTATGTGACTTTCCTGGATATCCCCAGGTAGAGTCAAGTCAGTTGCTATCACTTCCTGTCTTCCCTATTATACAATCCCAGGGGCTGGGGATTTAGCTCAGCGGCAAAAGCGCCTGCCTGGCAAGCGCAAGGTCGTGAGTT
>NW_004955498.1:396605-420345 GCF_000276665.1 Chinchilla lanigera | reverse complement strand
AGAAAAACCAAAAAAAAAAAAAAAAAAAAATGGTTATACAATCCCAGCCAGGATGTGCATCTATGCATTCACACAGGGCACTATCTTTTGAACTGTCACCTTTTGCTTAAGTATTCTTCTGTCACAGTCTTATATTTCATCATGAATCTTGGAGAAGGGGCTCCATATTTTCATTTTGCCCTGGGTTCTGCAAATTATTTGGACAATCATGGCTCCAGCTTAGTACCTGGTTACAAAAACAAGCTTCTATAAATGATTCTTGAATTATCTACAGCTTTTCCTAACCAGAGTAAGATCAAAAGAACATGTTTCTGTGAGGTCCCTTTATATTATTGCAACACAGTTATCTAAGACTGCACCTGTAGATCCTTCTTGATTCACACTTGCTATTCCATTCACTGAAACCACAAGGAAATGTTCTCATCCTTGAAAAAGAAACTCTGTTCCAATTTTGTATTTGTTGAATTGATCTGATAGAAAGCAGAAAGTGTTCTCAAGTTATCTTCAAGAGGAGTATCTTTGATTTGCTTGCATACTCATGTGAAGATGGAAAGGCAGGTGATCTAAAAGTCTATCCTGGAGAAGTGCATCTCACACACTCAATAGTAGTGTAGAAATTGGCTTCAGGATTGGCAGAAAAGCTGAGGCTTTGATAACACCTTTAGCAGAGGGCTGTCAAGTCAGTGCTTCTAAGCTGAACTAGGAAAGCATGTGTGAAACAAATAATTGCCTTCTCATCCTGGTTCGATATAGAGTTATGATTTAGTATTTTGGCTTGATAATTCTATTCACTGGTTGTGATTTGTACAGAACTTTGTTCTTAAGAGTGTGTGGAACTCATCAAGGTCAGTTGCAAGAGTAAGCATCCTTAATTCTCAGAATTGGATGCAGCTGCCAGAGTGTATAATCCATTGTGTGATTTGGAACAGCTTGAGTTTAATACATCACTGTATTTCCATTGCCTTGTTTAAAGCATATTGGTTCAATGGCTGCATTGCTTTGCTTGTTCTCAAAGCTTTAATAAGGAAGTGATGAATGCTGCAGATAGGAAAGCTGTGGTTTTTGAAACTTGTTATGGTCATATGTTTAACCAGTAGCATAAATATCAGGACTGTGTCATCATCATCATTGTATTAACCACATACATTAGTCCAGAGCTTAAGAGTTTCCAAAGTGCTTTTGAATCCTGTACTTACCTCTGTTACTTCTGTAATAGAGTAATGAATTTCTGGGAAGATGTGTTATTGTCTTCTCACAGCTACTTGCTAGAGACATTTTTTTGAGAAATTAAAAGGAAAACTTGGAGCAATAGAAAAACTGCATAATCTGAACATAAAACACTCTAAGAAATAAAATTGGTATAAAAAGAGAATGTAAAAAAATAGCAGGAAATCATGAATTACCACTATGAAAAGAAGAGATCTGGGCTTTGTGCTTAAGGAGGGTAGACCGTGGGTCGCTTCAGAGGTCCCCTAGGAATTTGCCTTGCCACCCCTGAGCACTGCCAGTTGACTCTCAGGGGCTCTGGTTTTCTCTGCTCTGCCTGGAGGGAAGGCCAGTTTAACCCAGTTAGGTGCTTCCTGGAAAACCCATAAAGAGAGGTGGAGGGTGAATGTCTTGCTAATTGCTGGTTGCAAACAAATGCACAGTGAGGATGTCTGACAGAAGGGTTTCTTTCATTACAAAAAGGGTGACAGATCCTTGAAAACAGAGACCTGTAAAGTGTTTGTTTACAGATCATTAAATGTTCAACCGAGTGAAAACATAGAAGCCCCTGCTGAGGAAGTGTCAATCAGAAATTAAGACAAATCAGATGAAAAAACCGACTGATAAATAGATTGTAGATGTTAAGTTTCACATTTTTTTTATTTTGTTGGAAAGCACGTTAAGATACCAGCGTAAGATTTAACAGCAGACCACTGGTGATCCTGATCTTTGAGAACAAGCAAGTAGAAAAGATTAGAGCATTGCAAGGAAAGCTATAACTAACCTGCAACTACCATTGATAAGGAAAGCATATTTTCCATCCCTGTTAGATTCCAAGTTCTGCTTAGGCAGGAACTATGTCTTGTTCATCTTTCAGCACTGGCACTGACAGAAAAAGGATGCAGGAAATGCTTCCAGACTGAATATAAATTTGGAGCGAGCCTGGAGCAATTGGGCCAGCATATTTAGTGTGATGAGTCAGAGCATAGTTAAATCTTGACCAAATTTTGACAGTTTGAGATGCTTAAAAAATGTGCTTGGCGTCTGATGTGATATCTTTTGCCCTGAATAACATGGCCTGCATTGTGCAGCATGTGTTTGGCTTTCTGGCAAGGAACACTGTTGTGGTGTTGTCTTCCCTTCTGCTCCCCAAAGTTTCATGGCATGAAACTTGATGGATGTAATAAGGTAGAGGGACTTTTGGGAAAGCGCTTGTGTTCACTTCACTGCCTTGCAAAAGGTGGAAAAGATTTCTTCTGCTTTGTCTGCTTACCTTCCTCTATTCTTGGAAATTAGCCACTAAGCCCTGGTCTCTGAGAAAGATCTGCTGCTACTACTTTTGCTTGCCATATACAGTGGATGCAGGGGCAGACCCCAGTGTTCAATACCTAATGTCCCAGAGATTCTACTCAATAAATATTTCTTGAATGCCTGCTCATTTCAAGGCTGGAGACATGTGGACAACTAGCCGATAAGACTGAAAGGGCATTTTCTTCGGTAGCATCAAATTAGTGACATTAGCTTATTAATTCTATTTCTTTACAAATGTCTCACACTCATCCTGTATCTCAGCCCTCATTCAACCCTCAGTTACTATCATCTCATGCATGGTTCCTATGATAGCCTTCTCACTGAGCTCTCTGGTTCCCTCTTGCTTGTGGTTAGCTGACCTGCATGCAATAGCCAAGGGGTCCTTTAACTGCTCCAGTCAGATTATGCAGCTTCTCTTTCTAAAATTCAGCAGTGGCTCCTGTTTCTTAACCTGCCACATCTTGTCTCCTAGTCCTCACCCACTCACCTATTCTGCTCCACCTAAACTAGATGCTTCTCAGTGTTTTCACCATGTCAAACTTCTGTCTAAGAGGTGTTGTGATGTCCATCTTTTTATAAAACTCATTGCTCACTGGCTCTTACTGACCTTTTAGGTCAGATTTCTTATCCATTCCTTGATCCTTTCAACTTATCTTTCATAGAATACTATTAGCTTCTTTCATGACACATTTTACAGTTTGTTACTGTGTATTGTGGTTGATGCAACATGTAACTGCCACAATAGAGCACAAGCTCCAAGATGGCAGAGATCAAATTTGCTTTTTCTCACTATCATATCCTTAGAACCTAGTCAAGTGTCTGGAGCACAGTGCACATTCAGTACATGCAACCAATAACAGTCTATCCAATATAAGATCTAAATATTATCCTTTTGGAGTGCTCCTCGTACTTAAAATCAGTGTTATATACCATGTGGTTATTCTAAAAATTTCAGTGAGCTGCTATTATTAAATCATTAGTAAATTTCAACCAGTGGCATCTTTCAATAAAGGAGAT
The DNA here is from genome assembly GCF_000276665.1 of Chinchilla lanigera. Lineage (NCBI taxonomy): Eukaryota > Metazoa > Chordata > Mammalia > Rodentia > Chinchillidae > Chinchilla > Chinchilla lanigera. The sequence continues at coordinate 416,811 of NW_004955498.1, read as the reverse complement.
ATGGCATATAAAAAGATATTGCCCTTACAGTAAAGAATAATTTATAGATTGGCAGATTTTGAATGTGCCTGATAGTAACACACCAAAGGAAAGAATGTGCTCTTGCAAAAGTTGCTTTGGTTGTTAGTGTTAGAAGTTTATAAAGATATGTTCTGGTGACAGCTATATTGCTCATTGTAAATTAATTTACAAGCCTCTGGTTATATAAGTTAGTACTTGTGGTTTTGCTTCATATGACTTTGAATCAGTTCCATCTTAAGTGGACTTATGAGAGATGAAATCAGATTTCAGAGTCTACAAAATTAAAGCTCAGACATTTGAGCCATCTTGGTAATTATCAAGATAATGTTACTGCAATAGGACCCTTCACAGAAAATTCACCCTAGCACCTAGCTATTTCAACATACGGAATATCTTCAGAATATCTTTGAACTTTAACTGAGGCTCATACTGAGATTCAAATTCATGGCAAACATTCAGGAGGGTACAGAGAAATGCTAAAAAAAGCTTTAAAGAGTTTCAAGAGAAAATACCCTCAAAATTAAGCATGATTAGGGGAAATTATTCCATATTACGATGTGAACTATGTAATTATAGTTGATTCATATTGTAACGAATCAGTTAACTATAATATACATATATTCTTTATTATATTCTCCTGCTTTGAACTGAATATTATACCATTAAACATTTTTGATCTTCTTGAGTTAATAGGTAGTACTTTTCTTCAATTTTTTGGTTTACTTTTCTTTCTCATGAGATTTGCTTGGCGTCTCATAAGATTGCTTTTCCCCCTTCTTTTCTTGGTTTCTTTTTCATTTCTCTTTGTTGCTACTTTTACCTTGAGCTTAACTTATAAATAAGCAGTCCAAATAGTTATCAATGAGTATAGAAAAATGCCAATAAATCCCTCTGCTCCCAAACAGAAACTACCTGACTCTCCAAAGCAGACCATTGCAATGTGCACATTGGATGCTGTTGACATTTTGGTTTCTCATGTGATATTGTAGCTTTACTCTGAAAAAATAAATTTTTCTTAAGAAAGTTTCAGTTTTCCAATCTTCATCAGAAAAAAACTCTGAAGTAAAAGAAAGTCATTTATTTGGAAACTGTGTTAAAGATGGGTAGATGTGTGTGTTAGTGGTCAATTCCTTCGTAACAAAGTGCCCCAAAGATTGTCAGCTTAGTACAAATATTTTCCACGATTTCATGGACTGATTTGGCTCAGTCTGGTGATTCTTCCACTGGACATGCTTACAGTCTCATGCAGTTGCAATCGGAAGTTTGTTGGAGATAAAATATACAAGATGTCTTTCCACACATAGTCTGGTACCTTCATGGGGATAGCTGTTGGTTCTCTACTCTCCTCCTCTGTTTAATTGCTTGCCTTTCTTGGTGGCTCTTTTCTATTGTTGTTCTTGGAATTATGGTCATTTTTGTCTCTTCCTAGAATAGTGTTCAGTTCTCTTTATAGGATTTGTTTGGTTGTCATTAATTGCTTCTGCTTTTCTTTTTCATGGAAGTATTTTGTTTGTCCATTAGTTTTGACAGTTTTGCAGGGTATGTTAATCTCGATTGAAAGATTTATTTTTCAGAACCTGAAATACTTCGCTCCAAGCTTTTCTTGACTTGATGGTTTGTGTTAAGAAATCTGCTGTATTCTGATGGGTTTTCCTTCATAGGTGATCTGTTTCTTTTCTCTAACAGCTTTTAATATTCTGTTATTTTGCTGAATTTCTGGGATCTTGATTATTATGTGTCTGGGTATAGAATTATTTTGCTTATGGCTAATTGGAATTCTATATGCCTCACTTAACTGTATGTGAGATTCTTTTCCCATGCTTGGGAAATTTTCTGCTATTACTTCTGCAAGTAGTCTTTTTATGTCATTTGTGTGGATTCCTTCTGTTTCATTGATACCTATCAGTCTTATATTGTTTTTCTTTGCATCATCTTGTAGCTTTTGAATTGCTATTTCCTGGTTGCTTGTTCTTTTTAAGAGATGGTTGCTTTTGGGATAGCTAGCTGCAATGCTGTCTTCAAGGTCCGAAAGTCTATCATTACTTTTGTTCAAGTGGTTTTGCCAGCTTTCAATGGAATTTTAAATTTCCTAGATATTTGTTTGAATCTGTTTCATGCATTCTAATTCTTTCCTATATTGTTCATTCAATGTTTTCATCATTTTCTATGCTCCTCTATTTTTTTACCTATGTCTTATTTAGATATGCTGAGTAATTCTTTCATTATTGTTGTTATTTCTTTTTTTACCTGACAGATTACTTCTGATCTGATTTCTTCTATAGCCTGATTGAGTTGTTTCTTTATTTCAGTTGCTATCATTTCAGATATTTCAGGTGTGTGATTTCCAAGTTGTTCTATGTCAGTGTCTCCTGGACTTGTTCTGGATAGGCTAGAGGTCTGAGATTACATTTTCCTCCTTCGTTTTGACATTTTTGAGGGTTCCAAAGTTAACCAGGTCTCAATATCACTCCCACAATGTGGAGGGCTGTGCTGCTGCTCACTGAGGCTCCTAGAGTTCACTGGGGCTCAGCATCACAACCTTGATGGTGGGGGAGACAGCTCACTGTGGCTCCTGAAGCTCCCTGGGCCTCAGGGTTGCTCCCCTAATGATGGAGGGGCCATCAGACACAAGCTGAAAGATATTACATGAGATTAAAATATGTGTATAGAGCTCATTATTATTATTGTTAGTAGCAATAGTTTTATTATGTCTTGGGAGAAATTTCCTTGCAACAATGAAAAAGTTGTCTAGAGGTGAGAATACCTCCATTCTAAGAGAAATATGCTGTAACTGTCAGTATGATTTTTTTAGGATTTATTAATTTATTTAATTTATTTCTAGAGTTCTAGTGATTTCGTAGAGTTTGTGTGAGTTTTAAATAATATGCTAATAGTATTACAAGTGTGTCTTATAATAAAATTTGAGTTCATCCTGTAGATTTTTTCAGAGCCTCCAATTAACCATTCTTCCAGGAGAAAGATTATTTGTTTTATTTCTGCCCCTAAAAGTGTAATCTATTTTAGGAATTGGGATGATGTCTCTTGAGTTTGTATGCCCACTGCCTGGTATTTGTTTGATGAGTATGCACGAACAAAATTGGTTGCATCACAGATCTGGGAGTATGTGAACTGGCCCAAAAGATGATCTTCGTGTTGCTATAAGTCAAAACAGATTGTGTGTGTGAATACATCTTCGTGTGATTTCACATATTGTTTGGAATTAGTCTATGTGAGGAAAAGTGAGACATTTTCTTTCTGGATTCTCTGGAAGCACCAATTGAGTGTCTGACACCTGGTACCCCCGAATAAACATTCCTTGAATGAAAGAAGTATTAGACACAGTGTTGAAAGAAGTAGACAGATTTAGGATTTATTGTCAACCAGGATAACTAACATCCATGGGGACTTAGGGGAAATTATGTAATTTATTTAAGACTTGGGTTTCTCTTCATTAAAGAGGGATACTAATAGTATCTGCTTGATAAGGTTGTGGTAAAGATGGAAAAATTGAAGTATGTGAACTGCTTAGAGTAATGTTTGGCAAAAATGAATGACTCAAAGATTGTAACTGCTGCTTATGCTTCAATTGTTATTATTGACATTTTGTCTTTAATCATTCTGGGTCAGTATCTGTGGTTTTGGATTTTGTATGCTGGAATATGTTGAGAATATGCTAGGCTATGCTGCAGTAAAAGAATTATCTCTGCAGTCTTAATGATGTGTCAAAGTGCTTTATTTCTTGTACATGTGAATATAATGAAAGTTGGATGAAACTCATGAACAGTTGTGTACTATGAAGTGACTTAGTAATCAGGCTGTCCATTTTCTGGTTGTGTCACTTCAACACACATTCTGCATAATGAAGCAGGAAAAAGATAAAAGATCAGGCAGGGGCTTTAACTGCTGGACTCAAGAAGTGACACACTGTTCTGCTCATATTTCATTCACTAAAATTATTCATGTGCACTTCCCTTACCATAAATGTAATGGAGAATGCATCCTGCTGTGCACCTGGGAAGGAGCACTGACTCTTTCAGAGCTTCATTAATCTTGTATAAACAGGCTATGCAATCATGGGGTAGTCATCAGTTGATCACTTATTAATAGATGATTAATTATTATACAGTAATGCTACACTTTACAACATGGATATGATTTGAAAATGAATCATTAGATAATATCATTGTGGAAACATCATAGAGTTTGCTTACACAAACTAGGACAGCTAGGATGTCACTAGGCAATATAATTTTATGCAATCACTGTCATTAAGTAAAGTCCATTGCTGATTGAAACATCATTGTTTATAACACTGACTGTATTTATTCTCTTGTGAAAATGTATGAATTATTTTTATCACTGTTGCTACTGTACTATAATGATTCACCTGCTCTTCAAAGTGAAGAGTTCAATATTTCACTAATATTACTAGTGAATGATAACTTATTTTTCTATGTAAGTCTGCCATATTTGTGTAGCTTGAGAAATGAATAACTAAATATCCCAAGACTGACCCTTGTACAGACTCCTCTTTCCAAGTTCCTGCTATCATTAAATTTTTTTTGTCTTTTTGAGACAGAGTTTACTATTCAGTTCAGGCTGACCTTGAACTCACTTTGTAGCCCAAACCGGCATGAAACTCACAGTGATCCTTTTACCTCGGCCTCCTGAGTGCTGGGATTACAGGTGTGTGCCACCATATCATTTACTTTTTAATCTGTGTATATTTTGTACTTGGTTGATAAATTTATCTTGGTTACTTTTCTCTCATTGCTGAGATAAAATACCCAATTCCCAAAATTAAGGAAGGAAAGGTTTATTTAGCTTACAGTTTGTGGGGGTTTCAGTCTATAATCAACTGGTTCCAAGGCAGGGTGGCATGGCACAGGGGCAACACTTTAAGGCAGCATAAAACAGCAAAAGTAGCAAGAGCAAAAATGGAGCAGTAACAAGCAAGTCTCTTTCCCTCCCTTATATTGCATTCAAACTACCCACCCCAGGGCGGGTGTAGCATTTGCACCCATAATCCCAGCATTGGACCAGGAATCAATCATAAACTCTAGAGGTCCACCTCATGACTGCTTGAGGCTTTGGGAGGACATCTAGACACAAACCATGACAATTTAAAATATATATTTTTCTACTTTTTTCATCCAGCATTACTAGTTTCTTTTAGTGGAAGGATCCATTGGGGGTGTCCAGTCCATCTTAATGCTAGTTCTCCTAGAATTCACATTGATTAAAATTCAAAATGTGAGTTCACTGAAAAAAAAATCCCACAAAACATAAAATATTAAGGAGCCATAATCACAAACTGCCTGAAAGGACAAGACATTCAGGAACAAACGAATTTAGGTACAGCAATTTTCAGAAACCAAAGTTATTTATTTATTTATTTAGATTTTTAAAGAGGAAAAAAAAAAACACTGAAAACAATGGTACAAAATTTCAAACCAAGATAGAAGGACAGAAACAATGGTTAGTACATTGCTTATTGTTATCTTCAAAGTAATCCTCAGATTACAAGATAGAGGCATCAAAAATTGATCAAATGATATAAACACAAATCTTTCTTTTCAATGAACTAATAGAAATTAGTAGCATATCCATCCTAAGTATTGTGTATATATATGTATATATGTATTTACTTTTCCTTTTCCCTTCCTTTTTTTCTCCTTTCCCCAAATCCAGTTTCTTTTTCTTTTCGAACAGTTTCTCCCCATTTCCCAGTATCTATTGTACATTTTGGCTCTTATTTAATCCTTCAGTTTCTCACACTAGGGAGACAATACAATGTTTACACATGAGAGACTGATTTATTTCACTTATGAGTATGTTTTCAAGTTGCATCCATTTACCTAAAAAGTGTCAAGTTTATACCTCTTTATAGCTGACTCCATTTTATAAAAACACTGTATATTTTTATCCATTCCTCAGTTGATGGGCATTTGGATTATTTCCAAGAGCTAGCTATTAAAAATTGTGCTGCTATAAATGTGGATGCCCATATATCACAGTGGTATGATGTTTTTAATTCTTCTGGGAAAATACCCAGAAGGGGAATAGCTGGGTTGAATGGAACCTCCAATCCTAGCTTTGTGAGGAATCTCCACACTGATTTCCACAGTGGTTGTACCAGTCTACATTCCCACAAACAGTGGACAAGGGTTCCTTTTTTTCCCCATAGCCCATCCAGCATTTGTTATTATTTGATTTCTTGATGGCAGCCATTCTTTCTGTAGTGAGATGGACTCTCAGTGTTGTTTTAGTTTGCATCTATTGAATGACCAATGATGTTGAACATTTTTTCGTACGTTTTTTATTTGCTATCTGAATTTTTTCATCTGAGAAATGCATATTCATCTCAGATGCCCATTTCTGAGATCTAAATTATCTTTGTAGATATACCTTTTTTTTTTTTTTTGATACCAGGAATCATACTCAGGACCTTGCATTTGCCATACAGGCGTTTGTGCCACTGAGCTATATCCTCAGCCCCAAGATGCCCACTTTTGGATTGGGTTTTTGAATTTGGGGGAATCTGACATTTCCAATTCTTTATATATTCTAGATAGAAGTCCTTTGTCTGAGGAACTGTTAGCTATTTTTTTTCCCATTTTGTGGGTTGTCTTTTCACTCTGTGATTTCTTTTGATTTGCAAGAGCTTTTCTATGAGATCCCAGTTGTTGATTCTTTGGAGTATTTCCTGTGCAGTTGGGTTTTGTTCATGAAGTCTTTGCTTACCCCTATGTCTTCAAGATTTCTACTTACTTTCTCTTCCAGGAGATTCAGTGTTTCTGTTTTAATATTTAGATCTTTGATCCATTTTGACTTTAGTTTCGTACGTGGTGATAGACATGGGTCTAGTTTAATCTTTGGCATGCAGACAGCCAGTTTTTATAGCACCATTTATTGAAGAAGCTATCTTTCTTCCAGTGAGCATGTTTGGCCCCTTTGTCAAAGGTGAGGTGACTGAGTATGTTTGTATTTGTATCTGCATCTTCTAATCTGTTCCACTGATCCACTGGTCTGAGATTTGTTTTTTGACCAATACCATGCTGATTTTATCACAATAGCTTTGTAGTATAATTTCAAGTCAGGGGTTGTGATGTCTCTTGTCTTGCTTTTGTTTCCTATGATTGCTTTTGGTATTCTAGGTGTCTTCTTTTTTTTTATTTTATTTATTTATTTATTTATTTTTTGTTTTTGTTTTTCTCCGGTACCGGGAACCGAACTCATGACCTTGCACTTGCCAGGCAGGCGCTTTTGCCACTGAGCTAAATCCCCAGCCCCTCTAGGTCTCTTCTCGTTCCAAGTGACTTTCAGGAATGTTTTCCCTAGTTCCATGGTTATGCAAATTGTATTTTGATTTGGGTTGCGTCAAATCTGTATAACAATTTTGGGAGAATGGCCATTTTTGCTATGTTGGTTCTTCCTATCCATGAGCAATGGATATCTTTCCATTTCTTGATATCCTCTTTAAGTTCCTTTTCAGAGTACTGTAATTTTCAATGTATAGGTGTTTTATTTCCTTCATTAGATTAATTCCTAAATATTTCATTTTTTGCATGCTATTTTTAAGGGTGTGGTTTGCTTAATTTCTCTCTCAGTGAATTTGTTTTTTGTGTACAGGTATTCTAATGATTTATGAGTGTTGATTTATTTACCCAGCTATGCTACTGAATTTGGTTATCAGACAGCAAATTTAAATGTTTGCTTATTATATATGAGGATATTTGAGATTAAAATATAAGTATATAGGAAGATTATAATACTGATCAAAAATTTGAAACAAAAGTAAAATGATCTATAGTGATAAAAATATTGCCAGCTCTTTAACGAATATAGATTCAAAAATCCTGAATAAGATATTGGCAAATAGAACATAATACATCATCAAGGGATCATGATCAAGTAGGTTTCAACATATGCAAAGCAATAAATATAATAAACCACATAAACATAATGAAGGAGAAAAACCACATACCAATAGATACAGAAGAAGCTGCTCACAATATCTAACAATCTTTTATGATAAAATCCCCAGGAAAATAAGTATAGAAGTACCTTATCTAATTCTGTTAAAAGCCATTTATGATAAAACAACACCCAACATCATGTCAAATGGGGAAAAACTGAAAGCTTTTGCTATAAAATCATGAACAAGACAGGGATGTCTATTAATACCAGTTCTGTCCAACATATCATAGTACTTGAAACATCAGCCAGAACAACCAGGCAAAAGAAAGAAATAAAATAAATGTACATAGTATAGGAAAATCAAATTATCATTGTTTGTAGATGACATGATACTACACATAGAAGATCCAAGAATTCTACCAAAAAGACTCTTAGAATTAAAAACCAATTTGAGCAATGTAGCAGAATACAAAATGAACACATAAAACTAAATATCATTTGTGTACACCAATAATGAACTCACTGAGAAAGAAATTAGGGAAACAGTAACTTTCACAAGAGCATCAAGAATAACTAAATATGTAGGAATTAACCTATCCAAGGTAGTGAAAGACCTCTACAATGAAAACTACAATACTCTGAAAAGGAGATTGAAGAGGACATCAGAAAGTGGAAAGATATCCCCATTCCTTTTTAGGCAGAACCAACATTGTCAAAATGGCCATAATCCCAAAACAGATATATATGTAGATTCAAGTCAATCTCAATCAAAATACCAAAAGCATTCCTTACATTGCTAGAGAAAACTATCTTAAAATTCATATGGAACCAGCAGAGACCCAGAAAAGCAAAACCAACCATGGGCAACAAGAGTGAAGCAGAAGGCATCACAACACCTGACTTCAAGCTATACTATAAGGCTACAGTGATAAAAATACTATGCTATTGGCACAAAAACAGACATGTGGATCAATGAAACAGAATAGAGGATATGGAAACATCTCCAGACACATTAGCAACTTGACCTTTGACAAGAGGACCCAAAACATGTTGGAGGAAAGATAGCCTATTCAGCAAGTGATACTGGGAAAATTGGCTATCTATGCAGAAGATTGAAGCTGGACCCATATCTCTCACCATGTAGTAAACTAAAATAAAACTGCATCAAACATCTAAATATTAAAATGGAAACAACGAACCTACTGGAAGATAAAATGTTTTAAACACTTGAAATCTTAGTTGTAGGCAAGAACTTTCTGAACAAAGCTCCAATTGCACAAAAATAACAGCAAGAATCAACAAATGGATTTACATCAAATTCAAAGGCTTCTGCATAGCAAACAACAGAATGGAGAGACAACCAATAGAATGCGAACTTATTTTCTCCTGCTACTCTTTATAAAGAGGACAAAAAATTAGTATCACCCAAAGTAAAAGACCCAATAAAAATGGGCACCTGAAATGAATAGACACTTCTCAGAAGAAGTACAAATGGCCAATATACATATGAAAAAATGTTCAACATTTGTGGCCATTAAAGAAATGCAAATTAAATCAATGCTAGGATTTCATCTTACACTAGAAAGAATGGCAATCACCAACAAATCAAATAATAAAAAGTCCTGGCATGGCTCCTGTGAAAAAAGAGCACTTCTACACTGTTGGTGGAAATGTAAACTAGTACAACTGTTTCAGTATGGAGATTTGTTCAAGAACTAAAATTAGAAATTCCATATGACCCAGCTATTTTCTATTTCCCTTCTATGTATGTTTTCAAAAGAGCTAAAGATACCATATCACAGCAAACATGCATAGCAATGTTCATAGCAGCACAATTCATAATAGCTAAATCCTGGAAACAGCCTATATGTCCATCAACAGATAAATGGATAAAAACTGTGGGATCAGGCTGGGGAGGTAGCTCAGTGGCACAAGCATGTGCCTGGCAAGCACAAGGTCCTGAGTTTGATCTCTGGCACCAAATAAAAACAAAACAAAACAAAACCCTATGGTATCTACTCATAATGTACTATTACTCAGCTGTAAAGAAGGATAAACTCAAGACATTTGTAAGGAAATGGATGTACCTGGAAAATACAATGTTAAGTGAAATAAATGAGACACATAATATTAAATACCATAAGGTATCTCTTATTTGAGTAAGACAATGTAAAAATTAAGAGCAAAATAAAGGATGAATAGAAATAAATAGGGAGATAGATATTTTTGGCAAATGCAAATATGATATGTTGTGAACATGAACTAAATATAATAATAACAATAACAATGAAAATAGGAAAAAGGGATTTAGAGACAGAGGGAGGGAGGGAAGTGGGCAGTGAAGGAAAGCAGATTAAAACAGAGTAAAGATGTGTTATGTCCCTGTGCTTACACCCTAAGATGAATGTAAACTTCATGTACTGCAAATATGTACAAACAAAATAAAATAAATAAAGCCAGACATGTTGGCAAATGCGGGTAGTTCCTGCACTTCAGAATCTGAGACAAAAGGATCATAAATTCATGACTAACTTGGGCTATATTTTAGTTCAAGGCCAGCCTAAACAATATAGCAAGATTCTGTCTAAAAAGCCAAATATATATGTAAATATATACATATATGTATATACATATATTTGAAAATTAAAACTCTGTGTATGTGTATAATTGATATATAACTCAAATTAATATGTTTAATAAATTGCAAGATAGATCTGAAGAAATTATGGACTTTTCCTTTGGGAAATGACAGACCATGTAATTCATACCTATTTTCTTTTTTTATATTGTGCTCACCTTTTAAGATTGTCTTCTTGCTGGGCATAGTAGCACACACCTGTAATCCCAGCAGTCAGGAGCTTCAGGCAGAACTGCCACAAGTTCGAGGCCAGCTTGGGCTAATAGTGAGTTCAAGACTAGTTTAAACTATATAGTGAGATTTGCATTTCTCGAATGACTAATGATGTTGAACATTTTCTCATGTATTTATTTGCAATTTGTATTTCCTTATCTGAGAAGTGTGTATTCATCTCAGCTGCCCATTTTTGGATTGGGTCTTTGAATTTGGGGGGGACTGATATTTTTTAATTCTTTATTCCACCTTACGCCAGTAAGAATGTCTAACATTAAGAAATCAACCAATAACAAATGCTGGCGAGGCTGTGGAGAAATAGGAACCCTTCTCCACTGCTGGTGGGAATGCAGACTGGTGAAACCACTGTGGAAATCAGTTTGGAGATTCCTCACAAAACTAGATCTAGAGGTCCCATTCAACCCAGCTTTTCCCTTTCTGGGTATTTTCCCAGAAGATCTAAAAACATCCTATCACAGCAATATTATGTGCACCTATGTTCACAGCAGCACAATTTGTAATTGCTAAATTGTGGAAGCAACCCAAAATGTCCACCCACTGAGGATTGGTTAAGAAAATTGTGATACTTTTATATAATGGAATATTACTCAGCTATAAAGCAAGATAAACTCGAGGCCTTTATAGGTAAATGGTCACAACTAGAGACCATACTCATAAGTGAAATAAATCAGACCTGCATGTGCAAGCACCACATTGTCTCACTAGTGTAAAACCTGAAAGAGTTAATTTAAGCTAGGAGGTATGATAGACATTGTGAAATGATAGGAAAACACTCAAGGGTAAAGGGCAACTGGGATGTGGGAAAAGAGAAGGGAAAGAAGGAGAAATTTTGTATGTATGTATATACAGGATAGTTATCATAGTTGTTCTACTGTCTTCTATTTCTTTGCTGAAAGAAACTGTCAGTGAGTCCTTGATTGATCAATATTGCATGTCTCTATCTGTTTTCATGGGAAACCACTTTGAAGATATCAATATGTAATACAACAAGCATTGTTAATTCCCTACCACTTTGTTTGTAACTCTGTCTTGTCTGTACTGTTCTTTTGCTATTTTGTAAAAGGTTGTCTGTTAATGTTTTCCTCCTTTTTTTTTTTGTTTTTTTTTTTGTTTTTCTCTGGTACCGGGAACCGAACTCACGACCTTGCGCTTGCCAGGCAGGTGCTTTTGCCGCTGAGCTATATCCCCAGCCCAACCTCCTTTTGTTTTTAAAATAAAAAATAAACTATATAGTGAGAGCCTGTCTCAAGAAATTATAAATAAATAAATAATTAAGACACAAATATAGGGAAGTGGCTCTGGCATTCAAGTCCCCCTTTATTCTGTGATAGTTTTATGAGAGTCTGTGTCCCCTTTAAAAAGCATTGCAGGTCTAAGAGATAAAAATTAGGATATAGTATCCAACGTAAGTGGGGATCAGAGAAACTATTCCATGCTTAGGCCAGAAGTTGGCAAACTTATGTATAAAGGGCCAGAGATCAGTATCTTTATGGGTTACAGATGGCCTCTATCTCATCTTGTTTTTCTAATAACCTTTTTAGCATGCAAAAAAAAAAAAAAATTCTTAGCCCATGAGTGAGGTGCAAAAGCACATTGCCTTGCTGGCCAGATTTGACCTATGGGCAACGGTTGGCTGACACCTTCTTCAGACTGAGAACATGCACAGAAGCACCCTGAGAGAAATTGTCCACAGGAAAAAAGATGCCACTTGTTTGAGCTGCAGGGAGCTTTGTCAGCTCTGTGTAACCCAGAGTCGAGAAAATCTTCCCCTCTAATGTTAGTTGAAAATGACCCCCGGTTCAAGTAGCCAAAGGCACCTGCCGAGAACCAATATAAAGCTGCTCTAAAGGAAGATAGCATTGTCATCCATAGAAATGAAGGCTTCACATGATTTTTCAAATAGAAAATGAAATATAATTAGACTTAGGACAAAACAAGACTATATGAATAAGCAACAGCAGAAAGGAGTAAAAATAGAAACAAGACTCCTATTTTCTCACATTTCTGGATGGATTTTTCACTACGCAAATGAACATAGTTAAAGCTTAATGTGTTCCTTTAGATAGGGCCAACTTAAAGAAATTTTTGCAGATGACTGGAAAGTGTAAAAATCACATAGATTTGAAAGAGAGGAAAGTATGAATTCTACAACAGGAAAAAGTGATCAAGTTCTATAATCATTGAATTTAACAACTAAAGAAAGAATTGGTGAGTGAAATAGGCAGTAATTCAAAAGAAATAATCCAAAGGGTAATAAAAGGGATGGAAAATACCGAACAGGTGTAAGGAGACAGAGAATACGGAGAGAAAAGGGAACATATATTTTAAATCAGTGCTCTGAATGAGAAGCAAAATTGAATGGAGCAAAGCGAAATTTGAGGAGCTAATAACAGAGAACTTTTTCAAGCCATATAAAAAGAATAAAAGCAAAGCAAAGAATTCAGAGTAACAAAAATAGGGAATTCTCCACAAGCAGGTTTACAATAAAAGGTAATATTCATGTATAAAAAATAATCTGCAGTGAAAGTAGGAAGATGTAGGAAGGAATAAAAAATCGTGATGTAGAAAATATAGTTGAATATAAATGAACATTTTTAAGTGAGCATAAAAGCAGCATATTGCATATATGTATGGGTATCTGTATTAGGAGTATCTCTTTATATAACTGAAATGCACAATTATCTTAGTGGAAGATCTGTACTTTGTTGCTGAAGAGGTAAAAATTTGCATTCAGCAACAGAGCATAAAGCATGGATATATTTATAGACAATTTTTAAAATAAAAAATCAAACAGAAGATGGTTTAGAAAACACATAGATGGCTGACCGTTCAAAAGGTCCTAAGGATAATGAACATAGCACTCAGGATAGTGATTATGTTCAGGCAGGGGAGGAGGATGAGGAGGATGAGGGCTAAAGTGACGAGAACTCCCCAGAGCTTTACGGAATTCACAGAAAATATTTAAGCCACCAAAATAATGTAGTTGTTAGAGTCATAACACAAGGTAGACACTGATAAATAAGATTGTGTTAGCACACTAGAGAGCAGTTGTAAGCATCTAAGAACAACTTTTGTTCTTTTCTTAGTACATGCTTGCATTACAAAATGATTACAATCCTTGTGAGGAGTTGGTACTTGTACATTATATGTCTTAATGCTTTTTCTACCCCCTGCTCCTCCTCATCTCTTGGTCCTATCTTTTATTTTGCTCCTTATTTATCTTTTGGGTTTCTCACATAACAGAAACTGTGATATTTGAGTTTGTGTGTCTGACTGATTTCATTTATTCCTGGCAAGCTTAGCAATGCATTTACAGTCATTCTGGGTGCAGGAAGCCACTGTGACTCTGCAAGCTGATAACATTCACTACATAATATATTTGTATAGCAATTATAACATAAACATATTGTTTATATATCATTTATAATACAGTATATCATATATGAAATAGAATATATGCAGTATACTTATTGCTATATATTCATGCTATATTAAGTATATATTCACATACTTTATAGTAATTATATAATAATATTAGTTTTATGCATTATTTGTATTATGATTATACTGCTTACACTTTTCTGTTATATTCATATATTTATAAATTCTTATAATTATATACAACAGTACCTTGGTTCACTAATTTAATTTATTCTACGATTCTGGAAAAAATGGCTGCAGTAATATTTGTTACTTGGTGCAGAATTCACAAGCAAAAAATTTTGCCAAATGCTTCTTTCTGTTTGTGAACCAAATTGTTTGCAAACAAAAGTGTTCATGAACCGAGACACCACTGCAATTTCACAACAGATTTTACATTCTATGTGATTAATATGTTTATCATAAAAGCATATAAGTATATTATTATATATTTATGTATATATGTATATCTAATGCATATTTCCATATTTCCATATGCATTTACATACAATATATATTATCATCTCTGCTACACAAGGGATGATTGGAACATACCATAAACATTTAAATTAAACAAATAATTATTACATTAAAAGGCATATTGCCAAGAAAGATGAGATAAGTGTATCTAAAATGAGCAGGAATACTTTGAGTATTTTGAGGGGGATTAATGGCAATGCATCACTTAGTGTAATAATTTTTTAATTTGAATGTTCACTGTAGTGCTTGGTCAACCCTCATTGATCAAATGTTTATGGTAATTTCTGTAAGATAAAAATATTATCATGTGATCTCATCTACCTTATTTACTGGATCTGGCAACATGCAACTTCTGGGTTTTCGCCCACATCAAAACAAGCATGAAAGGTAAAGATTTTGAATCAATTTGGGACATTGAGGCAGCCTCACGACCATGCAACTACTGACACTCATGAAAGAAAATTTCCAGAACTGCTTCAAAAAGTGGCAAAAATGATAGGGTAAGTGTGCTAGAAGCAAGAGGGAGTATTTTGAGGGTGATTAATGGTGATGTGTCTTTTACTGTAATAAATTAAACATTAAATGAAATAATTTAAACGCCATATCTTTTGGTCACATCTTGTAATTATTTATATAACTATGTACAATATGTTATAATATACAATAAATACTACATATAAATCATTGTATATGATATAAAATTATGCATTACATTTGTTTATTAAATATGTATAAAAGCACATTCCATAATACATATTACATAAAATTTATACATAAATAGCAATGTTATATATGATGAACCTCCATATACCTGTTAGATTAAAACATTATCAAAAATTTGCAACATAAACGTCATTGTATCTCTTCATCTTCTATATATTGCTGATGTAAGGTGGATTATTAAAATACAAGAATATGAAAAACAGAAACAAAGAATTTCAAACATATCTGAGCAAAGAAAGGTATGTTGTTGCTCTGGAGAATTCTGTATCCTTACAGAGGCAAGTGGGAGAACTGACTACGCTGATGGAGAGTTACAGTTAAACGTAAGCTAGATTTCAGATGAGGCCTGGTGACAGAAACTGGTGTGGAGCAAGGAGCAGAGCAGCAGAGGAGAGATCTATCTGGAGAGAGGACGTGGATTCCCTGTAAATGCTGCTAGGTCATGTTCCATAACCCTTTCCCTCACCAGCCCCACACCTGACTACTTGGATAAAGTCTTCAGAAGAGTTCCTGAAGAAAGACGCAGAACATTGCGTGAGTGTATGATTCAGTTCAGTTGCTGTGACAGCACAAGTGGCAGGACTTAGTAACCAGGTAGATCACTTTGCTGAAAGATGTTGGGGAGTCTGGGAAATAGAAAGTGGATAGATATTGCAATTTTGCAGGGAGTGGGACTTCTTGATTGTGTGTGGAGACGGCTCCTGGAGAGATAGGTCAAGGGGAGAAAGGAGGTGAAAACAAGAGTCTGCTTTGCTTGTTGGCTTTTTTCTCCAGAACTCTATTCTCCATTTTAGCTGCAAGTTAGACTTGCCCTGGAGCCAGAACTTGTTGCTTAGCCTTCCTACAGAGTTCAGATTTAGTTGGTTTAGGGATTGGCCATCGAGTCAGCATTTTACAGGTTTTCCAAATGTTTTTTTTTTTTTTCTATTTTATGAGTCTTATGCACAGCCAGAATTGAGAATCATGGGCAGATCTGTCATGTCTCTTCCAGAGGAGCTGTATTAGAGTTGTGTAGGGTAGAGGCCATTTCTCATTATTTCTCATACCTACTGATGTGTCTTACAGTTACTGTCTTATAGTTGCTTAATAACTATGTAAACTTATCTATTAGTAACTCATATTTAAATAGATGCCTTTTAAATATTCAATTTTTCCTACAGAACATGTTGTATCCAAGCATTGCAGTGTGTCTTTTTGGTGCAATGGATTTATTGATTTTTTTGGATGTGCCCTGGCTAGATACTTTCTTAAGACTCTCTAAGTCTATTAATTCCCATGTCTTACTATGAGAAACACTCTTTGTCATCTCCTCCATAGTTTTTTTCCTTTGCTGATAAGACCCCAGTCTTCTTTAAGGAACAGTGTATGCAGTCTAAACCAGTTACAGAATACCATTCTGATTAACCACTGACTGGTCTATAGATAAGTATGTATGACAATTTTTGGTTATCTAGAAGTTGGAGAAAGCATACATGCAGCTATTAGAGTCATCATTCTTAAGACAGCTATATAAAAAAGAGTTTGTTTGCCCTCTTCCCTCCTATTGTGCTTCAAGTCTTATGTGTGAATGTCTGGAGCTGCAGGAAACATCTTGTGACCACGAGGCAACAGGGATGAATACAAAAAGCTTGGTTTGTGGATTATAGCTCTGAGCACTCAGAAGTGCTCTGATATATTTTGAGCACTAAGTGGTTTGAATCATTGTTAGCTAGAGTTCTGTTACTTACACCGAAAAGCATCACATACTGAACAAACCCCCTTTCATGTTTAAAATACACTCCCACATTTATGGGATACACTTCCACATATATGCTTACAATAAATTTTTTCATAATGTAAAGCAGTGGAGGAAAAATGGGCACCTTACAGATAGGAAAACTGCTAAATAAAATATATCTAAACTATAGAATATTTTGTAGGCGTTAGGAAAAATATTTGGAGGTATTGTTACCAGTATTTATTAAGCGACAATAGCAAAAGGCTGAAGAGTATGTTTGATATGATCTTATTTGCATAAAACATTCATAAAAAAGCCCATAGAAGAGACGTGTCTAGAAGTATGTGTTGGTGTAGAGTTATAAGTAGAGAGAAACAGACGACTGAATTTTAGGGATTACAATAGTTTAACTGCCTTTGGAGAGACGGTGGTTGCTGGGATCCTATGGAGTGAAGGGGAGAGAAAGAGCAGAATTATAAGCAATTCAACATCATCATGGAAATATGTTCTGTCTGCATCCTACCCATCTGGCAGATATTAGACTTAGAATTCCCAAATTTTCATTTCCTTCTTGTCACAGCAATAGCAAACTGCTGGTGGTAAGTTACCAAGGAAATTAACATTGGATTATACCACAAAATAAGCATTCTGATTCGGAAATATTGACCACTACTAGATTCTTTTCTTTCTCTTTTTTTTTTCTTTTAAAAAGAGTAGTACATGAGAAACAAACAAACAAAAACATAGAACAGTAGCAGCACACCAGTATCACAAACATAAATAAATCAAAACAAGAACATACAAAGTGATACAGGGTCTCAAGACAAATTAATACAATTCAACAGTGGTTGTTACATTGCATATCGCTATCCTCAACTACATTGCTCAGATTATCAGATGTAAGAATGGGAGATTGCTCAAACCACTAAAGAGAATAAGAAAATACTTCTTCAATAAAACATTAGAGATAATACAGAGTTTCACTAGACAAGATGGTAGGACTTCACCATTGTAATTCCATTGCATATTGTTACCTTCAAATCAGCTGCTCAGACCACCAGACACAAGCATGCAAAGTTGATCAGAACATAAAAAACTGTGAGCATTAACTGTTCATTTCAACACACCATCAGACAACAGCAATACAGTCATTGCAGCGATTCATATATATATTTATGTTTTGCCTTCCTTCTTTCTTTTTTCTTCTTTCCCACATCCCAGTCATTCCTTCCTTTGAGCAATTTCTTTCCCTTTCCTATCATCTATTGTACGTTTTGAATTTTACCTAGTCTTTCAGGTTCCTACACCAGGGAGACAATGATATTTACCAATGTGGGGCTGATTGATTTCATTTATGATTATGGTCTCTAGTGGCATCCATTTACCTACAAAATCTCGAGTTTATCTTTTTTAATAGCGGAGTAATGCTCCATTGTATAAAAATACCACAACTTTTTTATCCATTCCTCAGTGGATGGGCATCTGTGTTGTTTCCAAGATTTAGCTATAACAAATTGTGCTGCAATAAACATGGGTGCATATATATCGCTGTGGTATGATGGCTTTAATTCTTCTGGGAAAATACCCAGAAGGGGAATAGCTGGATTAAATGGGACTTCTAATGCTAGTTTTGTGAGGAATCTCCAAATTGATTTCCACAGTGTTGCACCAATCTACACTCCCACCAGCAGTGGAGTAGGGTTTCTTTCTCCCCACAGCCTCTCCAGCATTTGTTATTGGTTGATTTCTTGATGATAGCCATTCCTTCTGGGGTGAGATGGAATCTCAGTGTTGTTTGAATTTGCATTTCTCGAATGACTAATGACGTTGAACATTTTTTCATGTATTTATTCACCATTAGTATCTCTTCATTAGAGAAGTGTGTATTCATCTCAGCTGCCCATTTTTGGATTGGGTCTTTGAATTTGAGAGGCCTGATTTTTAAAAATTCTTTATATGTCCTAGATAGAAGTCCTTTGTCTGAGGAGCAGTTGGCTAAAATTTTTTTTCCAATTTGTGGTTTTCTTTTCACTTTATTGGTGATTTCTTTAGATGGGCAAAAACTTTTCAATAAGATGAAATCCCAGTTGGTGATTCTTTGAAGTATTTCCCATGCAGTTTGGTTTTTGTGCATGAACTCTCTGCCTACCCAAAAGTCGTCAAGAAATTTACCTACTTTCTCTTCCAATAAATTTAGAGTTTCTGTTTTAATATTTAGATAGTTGATCCATTTTGACTTTAATTTAGTGCATAGTGAAAGACATGGGTCTAGTTTTAGTCTTCCACATGTGGAAAGCCACTTTTTCCAGCACCATTTATTAAAGAGGCTATCTTCCTTCCATTGAACATGTTTTGCCCCTTTGTCAAAGATAAGGTGATTGAGTGTGTTTGTAGCTGTATCCATATCTTCTAATCTGTTCCATTGATCTTCAGGTCTGTTTTTGTGCCAGTACCATGCTGGTTTTATCACAGTAGCTTTGTAACATAATTTTAAGTCAGGAATTGTGATGCCTCCTGCCTTTCCTTTGTTTCCCAAGATTGCTTTTGGTATTCTAGGCCTCTTCTGGTTCCAGATGAACTTTAGGAGTGTTTTCTCTAGATCTGTAAGGTACACTAATGGTATTTTACTTGGGATTGTATTGAATCTGTACAACAGTTTTTGGAGTGTGGCCATTTTCACAATGTTGGTTCTTCCTATCCATGAGCAAGGAATATCTTTCCATTTTCCGATATCCTTTTTGATCTCTTTTTACAGAGTACTATAATTTTAACTGTATAGATCTTTTACTTCTTTTGTTAGATTGATTCCTAAGTATTTCATCTTTTAGATGCTATTGTGAAAGGTGTGGTTTCCCTAATTTTTCTCTCAGTCTGTTTGTTCCTTGTGTACAGGAATGCTATTGACTTTTGAGTGTTCACTTTGTATCCAGCTATGCTACTGAATTTTGTTATTAAATCCATGAGCCTTTTGGTGGAGTTTTTGGGGTCTTCTCTATAGAGTATCATGTCATCTGCGAATAATGACAATTTCACTTCTTCATTTCCTATCCTTA
>NW_004955498.1:371037-396312 GCF_000276665.1 Chinchilla lanigera | reverse complement strand
GCTCTATTGACCTGGTGTATTACATTGATTGATTTGTGTATATTGAACCATCGCTGCATGACTGGTATGAATCCCCCTTGGTTGTGGTGTATAATCTTCTTGATTATTTGTTGTATTCTGTTTGCTAGTATTTTATTGAGAATTTTTGCATCTATATTCATTAGGGAGATTGTCTGTAGTTCTCTGTCTTGGTTGGGACTTTCTCTGGCTTGGGTATCAGAGTAATACTTGCCTCCAGGAATGAGTTGGGGAGAATTCCTTCCCTTTCAATTTCATTAAAGAGTTTGAGAAGGATTGTTGTTAAATCTTCCCTAAATTGCTTGTAGAATTCAGCTGTGAACCATCCAGACCCAGCCTTTTCTTCACTGGCAAGTTTTTAATTATATTCTCAATTTCTCTGGCTGATATTGAGTAATTCAGAATTTTTATATCTTCATTCAGCTTTGGTAATTCATATGTATCTAGAAATCTGTCCATTTCTTCTGCATTTTCCATCGTGTGAGAGTAAAGATTTTCAAAGTAGGTATTGGTGATCTTCTGAATTTCTTCAGAATCCATAGTGATTTTACCCCTTTTATTCCTTATTACTTTTATTTCAGTTTTTTCTTTTTTTTTATAAGGTTGGCTAGGGGTTTATCTATTTGATTTATTCTTTCAGGAACCAACTCTTCAATTCATTAATTCTTTGTATTGTTTTTCAGTCTTCATTGCATAAATTTCTGCTCTGAGCTTTATAATTTCCTGCCTTGTTTGGGCTCTGAGTTCGACTTGCTGTTCTTTTTCTAGGAACTTGAGGCACAGCATAAGATTGTTTATTTGTTCTTGTTCTGTTTTCCTGAGGTGGGAGTTCACTGCTATAAATTTCCCTCTGAGGACTGCTTTCATTGCATCCCACAGATTCCTTTAGGTTGTATCTCCATTTTCGTTTGATTGTAAATAGTGTTTAATCTCTACTTTGATTTCATCTGTGACCCATTGGTTGTTCAGGAAGATGTTATTTAATTTCCAACTCTTTATGGAGTTTTTGTGTTTTCTTTTGTCATTAATTTCCATTTTCATTGCACTATGGTCTGATAGTATATGTGGGATAATTTCAATTCCTTTGCATTTACTTAAACATGTTTTATGTACTAGTATATGGTCTATTTTAGAGACTGTCCCGTGTGCAGCTGAGAAGAATGTGTATTCTGATGCTGTTGGCTGGAACACTCTGTAAAGGTCTACTAAGTCCATATGTTCACACGTTTGGTTAAGTTCTGTTATTTCTTTCTGAATTTTTTGTCTAGTTGATCTATCTCTTTGTGACAATGGTGTGTTAAAGTCCCCTGTTATGATGGTGCTGCTACTTATTTCATTTTTCACGTCTGTTGGAATTTGTCTTATATAGGTGGGTGCTCCTGTATTTGGTACATAGATGTTTAGGATTGTTATCTCTTCCTCTTGAGGCTTCCCTTTCACAAGTATGTAGTGACCTTCTTTATCTCTTTTGATTGCTCTTGGTTTGAAGTTCACGCTGTGTACAAACAGAATAGCTACACCCACTTTTTTCTGGGTTCCTGCCACATGGAGTATTGTTTTCCATCCTTTAATTTTCAGTCTTTGAATTTCCTTTTGAGTTAAATGTGTTTCTTATATACAGCATACAGTTGGGTTTTGCTTCCTAATCCACTCTGCAAGTCTGCTTCTTTTGGAGGGTGCATTGAGACCATTTACATTGATAGTTACAATGGATATGTACTGGCTTATCTTTGTCATACTATTTTCCTGCTGTTGGATCATCCTGTTTCCACTGTTTAATTGCTTGCTCTGCTTGTTGGTTCCTTTCTGTTGTTGTTCTTGAAGTTGCAGTCTGTGTTATCTCTTTCTAGTATACCTTTTACTACTCTTTGTAGGATTGGTTTGGCGCTCTGAATTTCTTCAGTTGTTCTTTATCATGAAAATATTTTATTTCTCCGTTAAATTTGAAAGATATCTTTGCAGGATACATCAATCTAGGTTGGAAGTTGTTTTCTTTTAGTACCTGAAGTACTTCACTCCAAGCTTTTGTTGCCTTGATGATTTGTGTTGAGAAGTCTGCTGCCATGATTCTAATAGGCTTTCCTTTATAGGTGATCTGTTTCTTTTCTCTAGCATCTTTTAATATTCTGAACTTTTGCTGGGTTTCTGGGATCTTGATCACTATATGTCTGGGTGTACATTTATTTTGCTTACGATTGACTGGAGTTCTATATGCTTCACTTATGTGAATGTCCGATTCTTTTACCATGCCTGGGAAATTTTCTGCTATTATTTCTGCAAATAGTCTTTTCATGTGATTTTTGTTGAGACCTGCTGTTTTATTAATACCTATTAATCTGACATTGTTTCTCATTGCTTCATCTTGCAGTTGTTGAATTGTTATTTCCTGGTTCCTTCTTGTTTTTAAGAGATCCCTTCTTTCACATTCATTGGTGGCAATGCTGTCTTCAAGGTCTGAAAGTCTATCTTCAGCTTCATTCAGGTGGTTTTGCAAGCTTTCAATGGAATTTTGAAGTTCCTGGATATCTGTTTGCATCTGTTTCATGTCTTGTAGGTCTTTTCTATTTTGTTCCCTGAAGGTTTCATTGAGTTGTCTATGCTCTTCTACTTTCTTGTCTGTGTCATCTTTGGATGTGCTGAACATTTCTTTCATTATTGTTGTTGTTTCTTTTCTCCCCTGAGACATTATTTCTGGTCTGATGTCTTCTGTAGCCTGATGGAGTTGTTTCTTTACTTCCGTTGCTATCATTCCAGAAATTTCAGGTGTATGACTTCCAGGCTGATCTGTGTTGATGCCTTCTGGACTTGTTTTGGATGGTGTGGAGGTCTGGGATTGCATTTTGCCCCTTTGTTTTGTCATTTTTGAAGAACCAGAGCCTCCTTGTAGTGCAGTCTCACTGTCCTGATTGTGTATGAGTGGCAGGGTGAGAGTCTGAAGATCCCCAGTGCTCAGTGTAGCTCCTGTGCTGGTGAGTGGTGACAGCCCAGCCTGGGCTGATGCACTATGGGTATGACGGGTAGCCACCGAGGACCCAGAGGGTGCCCGAGGCTTTGCCTGCCTTACACGCTGGTCAGAGAGGCAGGGCGCAGACTCACTGGGCTTCCTGAAGATGTCTGGGGCTCAGCCCAGCCCAGGCAGACACACTATGGGTGTGGTGGGAAGCCACCAAGGCCCCAGAGGTTGCCTGAGGTTTCGGCTGCCTCGCATGCTGGTCAGGGAGGCAGAGCCCAGACTCACCAGGCTTCCTGAAGATATCCAGGGTTTAGCCCCACTACTAGAGACTTAATAACATTAATAAGGTCTACAATAGGAAGTAGGCTCACAGTTAAGCATTATTTAATCACAATATGTGATAAGCTTAATTTGTGTTCTTTAAATGTCCTGAAATTTTTATAACTCAAAATTATTTATTCAGTAGTCTAGGTAACTAAGGAAGGGTAGTTTCCAACAAGCTCTGCAATAGTATTTTTTAAAGATTGAGCTCTTTAAATAGATTTACATATTGAATATTAAGGAATAAAAGAGGAAAATAACGTCTAATGGCTATACCAAGGCCTTTCTATTGGCAGTTCCCAGGAGTGGCTGTAGGCACCAGTCTCTGTAAACCACCTCCTGAGGTCAATGTACGTAAATGTAGGGATCAAGAGAAACATATTGTGTTGATAAACAGAGAATCAAGAGATGTCTCTTATTCCCTTTCTCTGTTACCACTAAATCCCTCTCAGAGGGAGATTCTGAAAGCTCCCAACAATACAAGGACACAGCAGCTTTATAAAATTGGGTGACATTCTCATTTTACAGATAAAGAAATAGAGAGTTAGAGAGGTTACATAGTAATCAAATTTAGGTCTCAATACTTCAAAGTCAGAGATTCCCCCTACCACTCTGGATTAGTACAAGTTCCTATCCTTACTTGCAAACAGCTGAAACCACTCCTGGATGATTTTTGTAGAGAAAGGATTTAATGTAAGAGTTGGCTAACTTACATGATAGCCATGAATTTAAGAACATCAGTGCTGGAACTGTGCAGACTGAAAAATGGACTAAGGATACCACTTTATTGAATGTTATAGTTAGGACCACTATGATGGAGAGATCCTCTCACTAGCACTACTGTCCCTGCCCCTTCCTCAACCCTTTTTGAAGTCTTGACCTAAACTAAGTGTTTTCAAGTTTTGCTATGAGATGGAATAACCCGTAAAGACACACACACACACACACACACACACACACACACAGACACACACACACCCCAGAGATGGGGTGAGGTGATCGAGGGATCTTAGGTTTCATAAACTACATCTGTACCTAATGCGCGCCCAAGGTAAAGTACCACCTGTATAATCTAGGGCCATATTTGGTTACCGGGCTTCATTGACATAAAGATTACCTGGGTATTTATTAAGCTAAACATTCCCCGGTCTAATCTCCGAGTCATTCAATCAGTGTCCACAAGATACTGTGTAACTTAAAAATAACCTTAAGCGATTCTTACCACCAGGGAAACCAGGACAGTACTCAGATGAGATACTTACACTCCTGCAGCAAGTGCGGCTGGCAAAGTGAGTATCCGACATTTTCAGCTTTTCTAAAGGAAGAAGTGACCCCTGCCTCCTTTCAAGACACCAGAGGTAGGATATCCCCATATCCTGGATAGGAGTTCATACCCTGGGCCACAAACAGGAATGACCAATACCTATTACATTCTCACACGGCTTCACTTCTTGTGGATTATGCACTTTTTGTTCAGGCAGGTTCTTTAATTATGACTAGAATATTAACACTTTGTGTGAGGCTTTAACATCCTCTCTAAGAACACAATGCTATGTCTGCTTCTTAAGCTAATAAGAAAGAGAGGGGGCTTGAACTGAGTTGGTGATTCAAGACAATGTGGATAAGCTTTTGACTGTTACTCTGTTTGTGATCTGTTTTTGATTTGATAGAAAGAAACTGAACCAGAAATTATTCCTCAAGAAAGATGATAACATAAATATAATAAAGGCTCAAATACTGCTAAGATAATTAGCATAAAATATACTTTGGTTGTTCCTTCAGTATTGCCATGTCTGGATTATGAATGATATTCAGGAATTAAAATACCTTAGAGTATTGTATTCTTTAAAGATGGCCCCTCTGAGGATCTGATATCGTCCTGCACTTGAAATTTAATTTATTTTTCTTATGCTTTTAGAAATAGCTTTTCTACAGAATGCAGTATGTCTCTCCAACTGAGTATACTAATTCCTTAAAGTGTAAGCCAATGTGAAGCACCCCAACTTCCACTGAGTTTAAACATCACTGTGTGTTCCTTCACCCAGGGGGAAAAAAAAACCCTATTCTCTGCATCATCAGTCAATTAGCTTTCTTATATAGTAACACTTTAAGGAAGACACATTACTTGTACAGTCCGCTGCAAGAACTTCAGCCTGATAATGATGGCCCTGTGCCCATCACAATCACAGGAAGTTGCACAGCTACGTTGGAGAACAATGATAAAGATGTATGCTGCTCAACTTGCTCTCTTACCAGGGGAAAAAGCACCTATGATTCATATTATAACTCCAACTATTCAAACCTGCATGTTCAAAGTCAGTGAGTTTTTCATAATAACATTTGTTAAACTTGTTTGCAGTAACTTTTATAGCTGATCACTCACCGTGTGCTCTTAAGGGGTCCTGATAAAATTATCATGCAAAAAAGGTTTGATTGATATGATTCTTTCCCTTTCCCTTTTTAAAAAGAAGGGCAGACTCAAAGATACTAATAAAGAAAAACTTCTTTCAGGAGAACAGCATCGTGTTTTCATTTTAAAATGTAATTGCTTAGTGAAATAGTGGTTTCTTGACCTCCAGATGGGAAAGGGCCCTGGCTAGTAATCAAAAACATCTCTACATTTCTAGTACTGAACAATCAGAGTCATTGTGACAAATTACAGTACCATTTTCTTCATGCTCGATTGCTGGGGTCTGGTGCTTAGTGGTATCAGCTAAAATTACAACCTCAAATTTGCTAGCTGAGATTCCAGGGTTCAAGCAAATTGGAGTGACTACTATTACTAAAGTGAAGTATCAGGCAAAAGGGAGAAGCCATGTGCTTTTTGCTCTGATGCTGAGTCCAGGAAGATTAGCAGATGCACTGATACCTGAGATCCATGGACACCTGCAATTGCCTGGTAGCAGAAGAGCCCAGGAGTCCTTGGTAACAAAATATCTCCTAAGTCACCACTGTTTGGTTGTTGCAGCCCTGGCCACAAAGGTACTGTCACTTTTCCATTCTGCTTTTTCAAAAAGGCAGAAATTAGATGACCATCCATTTTTAATTTATAAAATGATCACTTAGATCACTAGTTCACAATGTTTTTAAATAACCTTTGGACTAGAGGAAGGGCTGACACTCTGCAAAGAACCAGAGAGTAATTATTTTAGACATTCTTGCCATATGGTCTCTGTCACAAATTATCAACTCTATTGTTACAGTGTGTGCTAGGATTTTTTGGTGACTATGACAAAATAACTGAAACAAAGAACTTATAAAGAAGAGAGGTTTGGTTCCACTCATGGTTCAGTCTGTGGTTGCTTGGCCTCTTGCCTTTTCGCCTTGGTAAGACAGCTCATCTTCTAGCTGGTGAGGATCTGAAGTATCAATGAACTTGTAATGCCTGCAAGCTGTGCCAAGACAGTTTGCAAGTCAGGGCTTGGGGCCAATAGAGAGCCTGCAGGGTATGGTCACCTCTTGGTCTGGGTATTGTTACTAGAAACTCACATCCTTTTTTCTCCCTATCAATGGGCTCCAGCATTTTCTGAGTCACAGTACAAACATGAGGGTGAATCTTGGGGAAAAAGATCAATTACTTTTAACTATTTAAATTGGAACACAAAAGCCATTTCCCTCTGTCCCCTTTCCCCCTGCATCTCTAGGGAACCATGTGTCTCATTTCATTCATTCATTCAAACATTTATTGAGCACCTGTGACAGAATGAAGCAGACACTGAGCTAGACCCTGAGGGTATAGCAGTGATGAAGATGAGATACTTACCTCAGAGAACTTTCAGTCAAATGGAGGAGACAGATAAAAACAAATGAAATTGCTTTAACTTCCTATAAGAGCTATGGAGTTAACAAATAAGCAGATCAGCTTAGCTCCAGGAGGGCTGGAGGTCAGGGAAGTTGGAGTCATCCCGGAAGGCCTCTCTGCAGATGCAGTGTTTATTCTGAGTTGCAGGAGAGAAGCCAGCAAGATGAAGCAAATGCTTCCAAGAAGAAGCACTAGTACAAGAAAGACTGGAAGGCAAGAAAGATATTAGATATTTTGAGGAGTAGTGGGAATATGATGCGTAGCTGGAATCTATTGGACAATGAGAGAGGAGGAGGTGTGTGCAGGTGGATAGGAAGGAATCATGGTAAAGAGTTAGAATTGATTCTTTTCATAATGGGGAGCCATTGAAAGAAACCCATAAAGAAGTGTAGTGATTGATCACACTTAGGTTTTAAAATAAGCATTGTGGGTACTAATGAAGAGTAGACTTTAGGGGCCCAAATGGAATCTGAGAGACATGTTAAGAAGTAATTTGGGAGAGGATGATAGTGACTTGGACCAGAGGACTGGTGGGGAAGAGGAAGATAGACACAGGCAAACTAGCTGGCTAGTGTATTGGACATGTTTGTGAGAGAAAAAAATATGCGATCTGGGGAGTCACCTCAGCCAAGGAAACCTGCCAGAAGAGATCCAAAGATGAGATTCAAGTAGCTACTGAGGTAAAAGGAAAGCCGGGAGCATGTGTCACCATTAGCAAGTATTTTTGAAAGGTACGTGAAATAAGTACATAGAAGTGTCCATTGGGTTACTCAGTATGGATGTCACCCATGATTTTTGGTAACCCAGATGCCATTAATATGGGCAAAAGACAATTCAGAATGGATTCAAGATGAGAGAAGAATTAGAAATCAATATTTTGAGGAGTTTAGCTATCAGAGGGAGATGAAGAACAGGGAGTGGAATATGGAAAGAAGTTTGTAGACAGGAGAAGGGCTTTCTTTCAGCTGAAGGATGTTAATGCCAGAAAGTGAGGAGTCAGGGAAGGAGCAAAGGCCTTGAGAAGCCCAGAAGGTGGAGGGAACCCAGGCCCACAGTGGAAGGAACGCAGGGACACACCTTCCACAGTAATCAGGAGAGATAAAAATGACACCAACATAGGTACTTTTGCAGGTTTGGCTCTGGGAAGGTAATGCAGTTCAAATCTAATGCTTTTTGCATTTTCCATTGGCTGAACATGTATTTTGAACACCAACTATGTGCAAGACACTACCACAGCTCTGGTGATACAGCAGAGAAGAAAACAGACATGAAATTTCTGTCTCTGGGGACTGAAATTCTAGTAATTCTAAGACTGAACATGGGAGAATGGGGGTGGAGGCCAGAGGAGACAGAAGAAGCTTAAAACAGGCCTGCTAGAGAAGAAGAGTTATGTCATATCTGAGCATTTGGTTGTCAGTTGGAGATTCAAGACTATTTCGTGGCAAATGCAGCTCTGTGCTTTCTACTCTGACCATCTCATGTACCTCCTGCTTCCATGTATGACTACCATGAGTTTCTCTTCACCTTTCCTAGTGATTGAGCTGCCCTGAGATGCTCTGCATTAGATGTGCAGAAGAAGAAAAACAAATAGGTTAAGCTACAGAAATATTCCACTCACATGAGTTTGGAGTTATGTATAGTGGTAATCTATACAGTCTCTTTCAAATATTTTCTGTCCACCGATTCTGGGCCCTTTTGAATCTCATTTCAGAAAAACTGAATTGAAAAGAGCATGTTAAAATGTCATGCCATGGAAAGAAGCACATAATCTAACCCTTGTACCATTATAATCTGCACCTGAGTATAGTAAAAGTCCACTTTACACAATTCCTTTCTGTATTGTTTGAGTTCATAATGGCTGATATAATCAGAACATGAAGATATTTTATGAAGATGGCCTCTAGATAAGCATTAAAAAAGAATGCTATTGTGTGAAATAGAATATACAGTAGTATATGTGACAGGAATATATTAATGATATGTTAATTGTTTTTCCTGCTATTTCCCTTCTTTGCTCTTTTCTTCCTTCAAATAGACTTGCACAGTCTAATAATGTAGCCACAGCTCCATGTGAGAGGTGCTATAAGTGCCAAATAAGTAGTGGATATTAAAGCCTTAGTATAAAACCAAGTAATAGAGTTTATTAATAATGACTTATACTGCTTATGTGTTGAATTGTCGAATATATTAGAACAAAAAATAATACTTAAGTTAGTTTCACCTGTTTCTTTTCCTGTTTTTAAAAATATGACAGCAAGAACATTTACAATCTGATAGCAGTTTCTATACTTCTGTTGGAAAGGGCTTTGAAAACTATTCAGCACTGATTGCCTCCCCATTGGCTTTTCCCTACCACTCTGACCTCATCTGCTATTCTTGCATGCTGAGCTCCAGCCAGTGGCTTCCTTGCTTTCTCTGCCCTAAGGAGTTTGCATTTTCCAATTACTAGGCCTGAACCACATTTCCGCCAGATAGCCACGTGGAACATTCCCTGCTTCCCTTCCAATTTTTATTGAAATGTCACTTTCAGAGGGAGGCCTTCTGGCTAATTCAAAATTACAAAATTACAGCCTTCTTTCCTACTCTCTTTTCCGCTTGATTTTTCATCAGAGAACTTAGCTGCAAATGAAACACCAGGTTTTCTTCCGCCCTCCCTTTCTCTCCCTCCTCCTCCCTCCTTTGTTGCTTCATTGCTTCCTCCTTCCCCCAGTTCCAATGTCTAACATGAGCTCTGTCAAAAACATTTCATTTTCTGGGAGATTTTCAAATACATAGTTCCCTCCATGAGATGCCAGATTGTATTTCTTTGACTTTGCCTTTCTACCTATATCCACATCTATCTCCATACCTATATCTATCTATCTAGAAAGTAACTTCATGTGACCAATGCAACTTAAAAGGTGAAATCTGAGAATATAAGCATCAGACCATTCAAGAAACAATTGTATTCAGACACACTGATAAAATGGTGAATGCCATTTTATTCAAGGACTGAATATGCAGGTTATCTACTGGATGTCTAACCCTAATCTCACCACTCTGTATTCAGTCTTTTTCCTCCATTCACACAGAAGAAGTAAAGTGATGAGGCAAAGATATCTACTTCACACATTTCATGATTTTTAAAAGCTGCAGCTTTAACGGTTTGCTGCAGGCATCAAAATTGATACATGAAAGCAGAAGACCAAAAATGGCTTGTTCAAGACAACTACTTCCACAGAGCAGGTGCCTTCTCCAGAGCTTTCTGCAACTACTGCCACAGGGTCTTGCCAGTTTAGTCTCACAAGGTGTATTTCTTTAGTGGAGCCTGTACAAATTGATATCAAACACATTGCTTTCCCCTGGTATAGGGGATGAAAATATGCATATTTTAGTTAGCTTGGCTAGGCCTGCAATTTTTTGTTTTTCTATTTTTATAATTAGGACAGAGATCATTTTTCTCTCAATTGGTAAACTTCAGATTGTATTATTGACTTACTCACTTTTGCCTCCAAGAAAGATATAGGAAAGAACATTATCACTTTACTTAGCACTGAATTAAAAAGAGAGAGAGACGTCATTTCCTTCGCAGTTCAAGTAGAAAAGCAGAGGAATGGTTTTCACAGCTTGTCAGTTGGTCTAAGATTAAAAGAGATGATTGATACTCGGTTCAGATGGCATATATTCTAAAGTCAAATATAACCTGTTAAAAGGTGCAGTCATAGGGCTGGGGATTTAGCTCAGGGCTGGGGATTTAGCTCAGCGGCAAAAGCGCCTGCCTGGCAAGTGCAAGGTCGTGAGTTCGGTTCCTGGTACCGGAGAAAAACAAAAAAACAAACAAACAAAAAAACAAAATAAAAGGTGCAGTCATGGAAAAGGAAACGTTTTAGCAAAACCTCATTTCATTTTCAAGAATTAGGTTGAAAAATGAAGTGAATCCATCAGTACTGTTTTGCTGTAATCCTTGGGGTTTTTGTTACTAAGGAATATAAATATTGCTGCTTTTCAATTAAATTAGTTATACAAAAAGCAAAATGCTTTTATGTATGTATCAAGAAATTTTTGAGCATATGTACCATCTGAAAGTGGGTTAATCATATCACAGTGAGAAAAGGCATCCACTAGAATGGTGCATTAAAGCTTCCAAAAAAGCATTTTAGTTGATATATTCATTGTCTTGGATCTGATGAGACGATTCCTCAAGTAATGTATTCTTCATGTAAAAATGGAAATAACTGAGTTCTATCTTTAACTTGTCCAGATACCTTTATATATTGCATCTCATTTAGCAGAAAATAGCTCTGAAAGTCTTAGGTAGCAGTATCAAATTGCCTTTCCTATTGAGGAGGGGTGGAGGTGCTTACTCTGGGTATGAACTCATTGAATATGTTTGTCACGGTCTGCTTTCATATCAGAAATTATCCTCACTGGTTATTTTAAAATGTGGTATCTCTTTAAAGTATACCCAGCTGGTATCTCTATTCCACAAACAACAATATTTAAAGAGCAGAATTTACAGCCAGTCAAATGTGTACTACAAAAATTTAGCTATTTTTTCAAAAAATGTAGGGTCATGGGAATATCCTGGCCACCAAACGAAACTTTGGCTAGGACCATTTTTTAACATAATATCCCAAAGGCACAATGCTAAGGTATGTGCCTCAAAGTATGTTGAGGCATTGAATTCAATGTAAATACGTTTTCTATCAGAAAATCTTCCAATTTTGGCTGGCAAACTTCTACTTATTCTTTAATACTCTATATGTCACTTTTGAAAAGCATTATGACCATATCACTTGTTATAATCTCTATAATTGTCCATATACTTTCACTGTATGTCTCTTCTCATCAGACTGTAAGATCCATAAAGTACAATAACATATTTTCTTTATATTCATGAAAGCTGATTTGAGATAGACATCTAATAATTATTTGTTCATTAAATGAACGAATGAGTTTTAAATCTTGCTTTTACTAAGAGGTCTGTATAGTAAAAATTGCAAAACTTTGACAAAATAAATAGAAGATGCAAATAAATGGAAAGATACAAAATGTTTAAATATCTAAGAAATTAATATTGTTAAAATAACCATACTACTCAACATTCTCTACAGATTCATTGCAATATCTATCAAATTCCAATGATAATTGTAACAGAAATTAAAAAAAACTTTGAAATTTATATGACACTGCAAAAGACCCCCAGACAAAACAGTCTTGAACAAAAAGAACAAACTGGTGAGATCACACTACTGGATCTCAAAATATACTACAAAGCTGTGAGAATCAAAACTGTAGTACTGGCACAAAAGTGGACATATAGACCAATGGAGCAAGTGGAGAGCTCAGAAATCAACTCACACATTTATGTTCAACAAGTCTTTGAGAGTGTACCAAAACTGTGGTTTTGGCCTTTGGGATTTGTTGTTAAAAACATGGTCCTAGCCAAAGTTTTGTTTGGCCACCAGGGATTTAGATCAGAAGCACAGCACCTGCCTGGCAATTGTGGGGTCTTGAGTTTGATTCCTGGTACCAAAACAAAACAAAAGAAAAATGAAAACAAAAACAAGAACAGAAACAAAAGCACAGTTTGGAAAGGGCCAGGTTTTCAATAAACTGTGCTGAGATGCCCATATGTAAAAAAATGAAATTGGACCCTTAGCTCACACAATGAGAAAAAAAACCCTGAAAAGCAAAAAACAAAATACCTCAGCATGGATAACAGACTTAAACTTAAGTCCTGGAACCTTAAAACTACTTGAAGGAAACATACGGGAAAGCTCCACAAATGACCTTCACAAAGATATTTTTGGCAAAAGCCCCAAAGCAGAAGTAATAAAGGCAAAAATAGACAAATGAAACTAAATTAAGCTTAAAGCAAACTAGGCAAAGTGAAGGAAACAATAGAGCAAAGAAACAAAATATGGAATGGGATAAAATATTTGCAAACAACACATCTGATAAGGGTGTATTTTGAGGATATATAAAGTGTATATAATTTATTCAATATTAAGGGAAGAAATATGCTAATTAAAAATGAGCAAAGGACTTGAATAAAAATTTTTCAAAACAAGATACAAATGGTCAATGGGTATAGAAAAAATACTCAATACTGCCAATCACCATGGACATGTCAATTAAAACCACAGTGAGGTATCATCTCACACTTGCTAGGATGACTATTATCAAAGAAAACCGAGATACAATGAGAAAAGGGATTCCTTGCACATTGTTGATGTGTTAGAAGGTGATACAGCCAGTACCGAGGAAAGTGCTAAGGTTTGTTCCTCAAAAAATTAAAAGTAAAATTACCATATAATCCAGTAATCACACTCCCAGGTACAACTAAAGGAAATAAAATTTGCATGCTGAGACATCTACACTGCCATGTTCATTCTAGCATTGTTCATATTAGCAGAATTATGGAAGCAGCCTAAGTGCTATCAACAAGTAGATAAAGAAAATTTGGTGCATATATGCAATGGAATATTATTTAACTTTTAAAAAGAGTGACATACTGTTACTTGTGACAACATGGATGAACCTGAAAGACAAGTGAATAATCCAGGAATAAGAAGACAAATACCACATAACTACAATACACACAGAATCTGAAACAGTGAAGGTAAAAAGGCAGAGTAGAACTATAGTTCCCAGGGTCTGTTGGAAACAGTGAAATGTTCAAAGTGTACAAAATTCAGTTAGAAGGGAAAAGCTCAAGAGACCTATTTTACAGCATAGTGATATAGTTCATATCAGCATATTGCATAATTGAGCTGAAAGTCAAAGATTTGAGAGAGTAGATTTTAGATGCTCTTCCTCCAAATTTTTAAATATGTGATGCAAAGGATATGTTGATTAGCTTGACTTAGCCATTCCAGAATGAATACATGTATCAAAATATAATGTTTTATATTATAAATTTTTATAATTTGTGTCAAATTACAAAAGAGCTGCTTTAACATTATAGTTCTTCTAGTTATTGACTGTATTAAGTTAGAAAATGGCTTGCGTTTATTTCTTCTATTGATTATCCTTGAATATTACTGGTTCCGTAAAAGCTGAGACCTACAAAATGAAGTTAACTTCTGAATGCCATATAGTCACAGAGAGGAAAGAGGACAATCTTGTCTCAAGCCCAGTGTAATTTCTTCTACATTCTGCTCTCTTTCCAGCACATTCCACTGAATCTCAGGTAAACTAATCTTGAGCTGGGATCCCAAGGAATAAAGTATATATTAATCTTAAAATGTTAACTTTGATAAATAAGCAGGACTATTTTTGTTCATTCTGTTTTTTCATGAGTAGAAATGTTTTCAGCAGAATTCTTAACTTTTTGGATACTGATTCTCTTTTGCTTTATGTAGGTAAAAGACAGGGTTGGAGTCTTTGGTTTGAATTTTCCCTAGATTTTGAGATACTTGGGAAAGTTTCTCTAAGTTTTAATTTCCTTGTCTGTAAAATGAGGCTAGTAATATTTCTTCCATTAGGATTATGGTATACAATATGGTATAAAATATATGTTCATTAGTCCATAGATATGCATTGTGAATTATATATATGTATGTATATATATATATATATATATATATATATATATATTCAATATTCCATGGATGTGCATAGTAAGCTGTAGATATATATTATTCTGTAGATGTGCATTGTAAGTTATATATATGTATATATATATATATATATATATATATATGGCATCATGATTAGTATTGAATTATATTGATTCACCAAGTCAGTCAGCAAGTTACATATTATGCAAGGATGGCAACCTTCATAAAGCCAACAGAACTGAACACACTGTATTTTAGTTTTTGCAGTTATTTGCATAGTTGAGATAGTTTATTTAGTCCAATTTTGAGTATCTGTTTTTTTTGGTATCAGAAATTGAACTCAGGACCTTGCACTTACCAGACAGGTGCTTGTGCCACTGAGCTATATCTCTGGCCCTTGAGTATCTTTACTGAAATTATTTTCAGTGTGTCTGAAATATAAAGGATGTCTTGTTTTCCAGCTTCTAACTCAGAGTATAGCAACAGACAACCGAGTACACTCCACTGTGGACAGATCTAGCCGCCAGGAAGTATTTATATGCTGAAGCTACTGTTCTTTACTCCTTAGCTTTGGGCCAATTATTGATGCAACAATCCGAGGCCCACATACTGACCAGCTTTTTTGAGAGTGGCTGCAGGTGGTAATGAAATGTCAGCCTTCACACAGAGTGTCAGTGGACACGGCCAGCGTGAGTTGAACATCACTCTGCTAGTTTCCCAGGGCTGATGTAACGAATTACTACAAATGTAGGCGCTGAACACAACACGGGTTTAGTATATTACAGTTTCACTGGGCTAAAAACAAGGTACTGGCAGGGCCACACTTCTGTGTAAAACTCTAGGGCTGAATCAATTTTCTAGATTTTTTTTAGGATCTAGAAGTTCCCCTGAATTCTTTAGCTTACCTTGTAACCCTCTATTATAGTGCTCTTCTAGTCACATTTCTTCATTCCTTTTCTGTTGTCAAATTACCCCTCTGCCTCTCTCCCATAAGGCTACCTGTGATTTCATTTAGGGACTATTGTATAATCCAGTACAGCCACTTACCTGAAAGCTCTTAACTGGATCAAACCTGCAAAGTCACTTTGCCAAATAAGGTCACATCCACAATCCTTACTCCTATCTGCCCTGTCCCTGTTCAGTAAAGAGCGATTTTATCAGACTTAGTCATCCTTCCCCACTCCTCCACTGATCTAAAGCTAAAGATAAACTCTTACCCCATCAGGCTGTGAGCACATCTGAAAAGATCACTTGCCTACACTCATCCTTCCAGAAATGTGCTTCAAAGGCCTTTAATTTAACAGGGCAGTCTACAGTTAGCTGTAGGCATTGTTTAAGTTTCTTCTAGTCAAATTTTCATTATCGTTGTTTGCTTTTGGATTTCTCTCGGGGGTTGAGGGAGATATTGAGTCAGACCATAACCAGAGTTTTGGATTCTGATTTAAGAGTTGTAAGAAAGTGGAGTCATGTGGGACCTGGAGCCTAGGTCTCCCAGAAGTTTAGAGTTTGCTCCCTCAACCACGTTGCCCAGCACTCAGGGTAGGAAAGTCTAGCTGTTCAGTACAGTGAAGAAATGAAAGATTTTTCATAGTATCTCCTTGTCACAGGGGTAGGATCATACTTCTTACTATTCTTTTATCTTTTCCACTCAATTCAGAGTACCTGTTCACACATGCAGAGATGATAATTTAAGAATAGACAATGCATGAAATTCTGTTTATTCTCTAGTTTTTGTACTAGCAGAATGTCATGCAGTAAGTATATGCAAAAGGTTATAACCAACTTTAAATTCAGTCAAAG
The DNA here is from genome assembly GCF_000276665.1 of Chinchilla lanigera. Taxonomy (NCBI): domain Eukaryota; kingdom Metazoa; phylum Chordata; class Mammalia; order Rodentia; family Chinchillidae; genus Chinchilla; species Chinchilla lanigera. The sequence continues at coordinate 379,874 of NW_004955498.1, read as the reverse complement.
TGACAGAAGTCAGATACAAAAATAAAAGACTTATATTGGTTATAATTCAGAATACAGGAAGACTGCCAGTTTATGACTTGAAAATCATTTTAAGGGAACATATTTCCAAGAGGTCGTTAATCAGAAGTTCAAGTTCTGATTCATCAGGGGAACTATGCTGCATGAATTAGAGAAAGAATCTGACAGTATTGCTAGTTCTTTGTGATAGGAACAGTTAATAGGGACAGAGTTGCAGTCAGTATGCAGTCTCCATAATTGAGTCTTAAGCTTTTGACTTTGTCAACAATAATAAAGAGTGTAATTAGAAGGTAACTGGGGAAATAATAATAGTTGTGCCTTTAATGAAGACGGAGACCCTTTTATAAAGTCTCTGTAATTAGTTTTTGTGTGCTAGCAAATCTTTTCGAGTCCTGCAAAATTATGGGCTATATCATACCGAAACGTTATTGATGCCTGTATTTCATATACAGAGTAATTAGGCAAGATAGTTTTTAAAAAAGGAAAAGACTGGGGAGGTAAAAATAGAGATAATTGGAAACTGAGAAGAGTCATTTCCATTGTCCAAAACTTGATAATGAAATCCAGTGTGTATCTATTATTTTTCGTCATGTCATTCTGTGGTCACATACCAGGTTAGTCAATGGAAGATTTCATCCATCATAATGGGTTTAATGATCCTCACAAACAGAATCACAGCAGGAGGTTAGACCAGAGTCAATAAGTCCCTGAAAGTTTCCAGCATTATTATTGGAAACATGAATGATGTGTATATTATATGATGCATTTGGTCAGTTACCCTGCTTCGCTTTAATATGAACAACTACCTCAGTGCTGCACGGCATTTTATGAAGAAGGAACAACTGTAACTGATTTAATTAATAAAGTTCTGCAAATTTACTCTTCGGAACAACTTTGGAAGGTTGGCCGGTCAGAGATCTCTACACCCTTTTGGTAGAAGAATACTGAAACTCAACTAAGTGAAGCAACTTGCCCAAGAGGAGTCAAAGGCCCTGGGCCTTTCAATTTTCTTCAGTTGCTGAATTTCATCTGACACTAAATACATACTTTTGGCTTGAAACTGAGTTATGCATTCTATTAAATATCAGATAATGTGCTTGACTTGGTTACTTTTCTTTTGTTGCTGAGACAAATTAGCCAATGCCCAAAATTAAGGAAAGAAAGGTTTACTTAACTCACAGTTTGCGGAGGTTTCAGTCTGTGATCAGCTGGCTTCAAAGCAAGGTGGCGTGACATACGGGCAACAATTCAAGGCAGTAGAAGACAGTAAAAGCAACAAGAGCAAAAGTGGGGGGGTGCACATATGTAAACATCATATTGTCTCCCTAGTGTAAGAACCTGAAAGATTAAATAAAACCCAAAACGCACAATAGGTAATATGAAAGGGAAAGAAATTGCTCAAAGGAAGGAACAGCTGGGATGAGGGAAAGAAGAAAAAGAAAGAAGGAAGGTGCTCTCTCTCTCTCTCTCTCTCTCTCTCTCTCTCTCTCTATATATATATATATATATATATATATATATATATATATATGATAACTGTACTACTGATGTCCCCTGGTTTGTTGAAAGGAACAGTTAATGCTTAATTTTTTTTATTTCGACCAATTTTGCATGCTTATATCTGGTAATCTGAGTAACTGATTTGAAGACAACAATGTGTAATATAATAATCATTGGTGAATTCCTACCATCTTCTCTAGTGAAACTGTATCATCTCTAATTTTGAAATTTTTAAATTCTCTTTAATGGTTTAATCAATCTTGCATTCATACATCTGGTAATCTGAGCAACTTCATTGAAGATAACAATTTGTAACACAACAACCACTGTTAAATCCTACCATTTTGTTTTGAAACCTTTTATCATTTTTAATGTTTTTGCTTGGTTTTGTTTTTGTCTGTGATGTTGGTATTTTGCTATTGTTCTTTTATTTACTATTCTCTGTAAAATAAACAAGGGGGCCACCAAGCCTCTTTCCCTCCCTTACATTGTAAGTAGGCTACCCCTATGGGAATGTAGCACTCACACCATCTCCATGCCCTCCTCTTGCACAGGATGAGGGTGTTTGCAAAGCCAGGACCCTGGCCCCCTGCTGAGTTAAACTTCTAAACTTCTCAAGTTGATACAATGTATCAACCATTACAGTGCTATTACATACAGATTCACAATTAAATTTGTCTTTTGATGTGTGCAACATAGCTGTAACTCTGAATTTAAACAAGGTTTCCGTAGTCAGTATTTTAGACACCAAGGAGATTTTGAATTATAAGATTCATGATTGAAGAATGTTATATTCTTGGGAGAACTCTAAATGGCATGCTAAAAGTTATTTTTCAAAGTTATTATTCAATTAGAAATGACTCAACAAAAACTTTTCCTTCAATTCAGTGGAAATCTAAGAGAAAATTCTTTTAAGAAATTGGTACCAAGGGTTTTAATGGAAGCAGATTTTTCCTACCACAAATAACCCCTCCAAGGTTGTAACATTAAAAACAACTCAAAAAACTGATCAAGTCAATACTGAGGTCCGATTGTTAAGGTTCTGAGTCACCAGTGATAAGGAATATTATTTCAATAACTTTATCCCCAAAGGAGAAAAAACCTGCTACAAAACAGGCTGTATTAGAGCATTTACAAATCTTTCATTTAGCTAAATGTTGAAGGAAATTTATAGGAAGAATAAGCTGTGAGCTGAGAAAAAGAAGGAGAAACATAAATACACCCTCCTTATCCCTGAAGGCTCCTAGATGCCGTGGAAGGAAGGGTCTCATGGCTACACTTTTAGAGGTTTTCTGAAGAAATGTTAGCTTGCTCTTTAACTTATATCTGCTCAGCCTAGCCTAGGACTGAGAAAGGGAGATATTACAAACAATTTTTCCCATGGAGAAAAAAAATCAGTCCACTTTAATTTCATAAGGAAATGCCTGAAAATGTACAAGTTTTCCTTCCCTATCTTATCTAAAGCATATAGGTGTGATAAGTGATTTCTAGAAACATGGCCAGCCATAGCTTTAGAAGGACTTTGGACCCAGCTCACAGATCATAGGAGTTTTGAAAGTGAATTTTTTTGTAATATTAAGGCAGATTGTTCAGAATTTATTTAGGGGTTTTAAATATTGATATTCAATTTATTAAAGGTATAAATCCCCAAGCCTCATTTTTTCTTCTGCATACAAATCTTATTGTTCTATTTAAAAATCGAATGGCTTTTAGCAATCTTTCAAAGGAATTTTAAATAATATATGATTCTATTTACCAACTTAGTTAATTAAATACCTTCACATATTTTCAAGTGCAGTTATATATTTAATATATAGCACTAATTTTCCTTTCTTATGTCTTTTAATTGTCTGTTAATAAATAAAGCCTCTAGAGTATTAAATAATTCATATAATAAATTGAATTTATATATAGCAAACCTAAAGCCCTTTTACATATTCTAATAGCATTAAGCAATGCAGTAAAATTCCACTTAAAACTATGAGTATAATCAATTATTTGGTTCCACATTTTAAATTGGAGTTACAAAGCTACCATTCTACAAGACCAAATTCTTTCAAGTACAAATACATAGCTTTCAAATCTGTACAAAAATATGACAATGTATTTGATTCCCTCTCAAACCTTTTTTCTTAATTACACATCATCCTACATTTTAAAGATCTATACTCATGAAAAAAATTGTTACTGTTGCAAATTCTTGTGGCTACTGACTATAGGAGATATTGCTCAGTTATGAGACCTGGAGCTACAGGTCTCTGCATCACCCCGTGCTGTTATTCTGAGATCTAGAGGGGAAGTCACTGAACTTCATGTGACTCTACTTCAAAGGGCGTGGGTCTCCTAACTTATGTTACCTAATATTTTTGTTTCTCAAAGGGATTCATCAATGCCTTCCTAAACTGACACATATAATTCTGTGTCTCTTTAAGAAATGTTTTAGTTCTAAGTACCCATGCATGCATATTGGAGCCAGATTACCTAGGTTCAAATTTTGGGTCTTCCATCAGTTAGTTGTGTGACCTTGGACAAGGAGATCAAAGTCTTTGTGCAAAGTATGAATAGTACTAAAAAACTTAGGTTTGCTATAAGGATATGTGTTAATGTGTTAATGTGTGTAAAGCACTCTGAATAACTCCTGAAAATACGCTTGCATATGTTAAATGCTGTTATCATTACATGTTTCCTTCTAACGCCAAAGATCTTTGAACTGTAGATATCTTAAAATATGAAATACCTTTTCTATTTAATTTTAAAGACATTTTTACCTGGTGAACTCTTGCAGTTGCTCATATTTGTAGGATTATATGATTTCCTTAAATATTAAAATTATATTCAATTTAATTTTATATATTACTTTGGATTTTCCCTTAGGTTGTCACAGCTTACTAGGCCTTGTACTGATTAGTTTCAGACTCCACTGCATTTTACAAATGACTCACTTGAGTTAACTTCACTGTTTCTCACTTTCTTTACCTGAAAAATGGAGATAATAAACTCTGACATACCCCATCTACCTCACTCAACAGATATTATATGTTTCTTGAGTACCCACTGTGTCCTAGGCATTGTTCTATGTTTGCTGAATAGATTAATGAACAAGGCAAGCAAATACCCCAGCCTTCTTGGGGTTTATAATCTGGATAGTGTGGAGTGGTAGAGAGCAAGCATTGGCCAGATGATAAATTACGAAGTAATAATTGCTAGGGGAAAAATAGAATAGGTTGAAAGGAATGAGGAATTTGCAGAAAGGGTTTTGGGGATCATTTACAATGTTAAATGGAGTGATCAGTGTAGAACTTTTGAGAATATGATATTTGAGTGAAGAATGGAAGGAAGTGGGAGGGAAGGGAGAAGGGTTTACAGGGACTGAAAATGATCAAGCTACCCTGTATGCATGTACTAATTCCCCAAAACAACCATCACTATTATGTATTGCAAACATACAATAATAAAAATGAAATATAAAAACAGAATTGAAGACATGAGAGAATAAGCCAAGAGCTGTCTAGGGAAGAGCATTTTTAATGAAAAAATGATGTATTAATCAGCTTCTGCTATGGTAAGAAGGAACCTTACTTTCTCTGGTTCTGAAGCACATAAGTACTTGTACTTATCTTTTGCTTATGTTACATGGCCAATCGCCTCTCCCACAATTCTTTCGGATTTGTGGTTTTAATTATAAGCATTGGTGTTTAGCAGGGTCTTATGGTTTATATGGAGAATGACACCCAGAGGCCTCACATGCTCATGGGGGCCTTTGAGGGGAGATTAGATTACGGGGACTCTTAGCTGACTTGCTGTTAGGAGGTGTGGCCTGGTCCAGAGAGTTGGGACACTGGGGGCATCACCTGGAAGGGTCTGTGTTCCTCCCTTGACTCTTCACTTGCTGACCACCCTGACATAAGCAGCTTTTCCTCTGCTATGCTTCTCTGCAACGCCTTCCTGCCTTGGACCCCACTGACCATGGAGTGCAAATGTGAAACCAAATAAACCTCTCCTCCTTTAAATTGTGATTGTTGGGTATTGTGCACAGCAGCCAGAAAAATGACTAAGACAGAAGGGTAGGGAAATTGATTTCACTATAGAGAAGAGTATGGCCAAATTAGACAGTACGGTGGAGGTTGCAACATAGAGTTCTTGTTAATTTTTTTAGTGTCTTCAGGTATCCTTGCTTTACTTTTGGTGAATCCCTGGAAATGTAGACTTGAGAATGTTCTTTGTATCACTGAGGCGTTGGATATTTTGTTGTACACACTTGAAGAAATAAGCCATGCCATACCAGCTTGTCATGATAATTACTTTGCAAAAGCATCACGATTGATGATATGCACCTGGTTTCATTCTTAGGGTCCTGAATTTTAATTGCTATGGTACATCGCTGGTAAGATGTGCCTATGGAATCAGTTCTGCACCCCATAAAATCCTTGAACCCTGAGGCTCAAATGGGTTTCTTTCGGTGAGTCATTCTGTATTTGTCCTTATAGTTTGCTTCTAGAGAAAAAGCTCATTTGGTGTGGTCTTGGCAGATTATCAGAAACTTACGTTGGACTTCCCTGGACACCATCAATACCTATTTTTTTGCTTCTTTAGCTCTTACCTTAGACATGTATATAACCTCTTATAAGTCATGGTCCTTTGTAGTGTATCAGTGAATTTAAGGAGGTGTTGACATCTGATACAGGGAGAGCATTCACAACTGTTACCACAAACAGCTAAAACCTAAGTTTAAAAAGCAGGACTGTAACCTTGCATGATCAAGGAATAGCAAGGAAGCCAGTATTTGTGGATGGAAGGGCATGAGGGGAAGAGGAATAAAAATAAGATCAAGGAAGGAGCAACAGGGACCCAGAGCATGTTGAGCTTTGTAAGTAATAGATAGGAAGCACTGGGACAGTTGAGGTATTAAAAGTGATTACTAGGGCTACTATTTGGAGAATAAAAATTAGGGGCTTAGGGGCAAGGACAGAATTGGGGGTTTCCCCAATTTTTCAAACTGTAATAATCCAGGTGACAGGTAATGACCAGAGCAAGGCAGCAACAGTGGAGGTGGTTAGAAGCAATGGGTTTTATGGATCAGGTGGAATAAGGGTATGTGGAAGACACTGTCATTTCTGTTTATGTGGGACGAGCAAATGATTATTGATTGAGTTTGGAATATTGTTTTGGCCAGGGAGATGAATAGGGCCTCAGGATCCTGAGGAAAAAGAAAAGCCCATGTTACCTGGTTGAAGAGAAACCTTTCTCAGTGTATACAGGAGGAGACACAGCGACAGTTTTAAATGAAACCCCCAAGAAACATGATTCAGTAATGCTGTTGCTTCAGATGAGTCTCTCTCTGGTCCGGTCTAACTCCCAGCCCAGGCACACCAGCATGAAGGAAAAATTCCTTTCTTTTTGCATTCTCAAAGGGTTCTTGGTATATTTTTAGGTTAAACAATTGTTATTTTTAATTTTTAAAAATTCCACCAGACTATGTCTCCATACTCTGATAGAGTTCACTCCCCCTTCACTCACTGGCAGGCGTGTGACCAGTATGGCCTCAAGTGTGCATATTTTCTGTCACCTAGTAGCACTAAAACCACATACTGATGTCACACGTTTTTTGGAGCCAGCGTCTGAGTTGAGGTCATCAGTAACAATTTTGCCTATGGCCCGATTTCTGGTTTGCTAGTGCTTCTCGTCTTCCCTCTCTACCCAGTTCTCCGAACCAACCCTCCATCAACACACCAAGCAGCATTGGGGAAGGTGTGATTCCCTTTTGTGGCCAGGGATTATACTGCTAACTTACACACAAAGCAGAAATTTAAGCTGAAATATCTCTGTTGCTTTGTTCTAAAAATATAACTTCTCCTTTACCTAATGTGTACAGGAAATAGGTGGCTTTATTTCTATGTAACAGATGTGGAAGCAACTCAGGTAAAGTAGTAAACTCCCGGTGTGAATACAGTCAGATATACTTAGAATTGCCACAATTAAAAAGCTAACTCCCAATAGAAGACCCAGAGCTAATTATACCAGGAAGAGACAGGAAATTGGTTTAGCAATGAGAATTTGTGATCTTATCCCTGTTGACAGTTGAATTAGAGACTTTCTTCAACTCTGTGATTTACAGAGTATTAGAAAAAATTTTCAGGCAAACTTTTGTTCTTCACCTTAAAAGAATACCACAGACTCTTCAGGGGATCTGAGTGCAGTGCACCAAAATGGTCTGATGTATTCAGAAAGTTGGTTGGCGGACAAGTTGCTTTGCTACCTAATGCATGAGACACTGGCTGATTGTAGCTGTCTAAGGCAGGTTGTATAATGTTATGCTACTTGGATGGCTTCCAAAGGAGAGCATACATGTTTATGAAAATGTTATTGAGCACTGTCTTAGTCTATTTTGCTGTAACAGAATGTCAGAGAGTGAGTAATTTATAAGGAATAGAAGTTTATTTGGCTTGCAATTCTGGAGCCTGGTTAGCCTAAGACTGAGGGACTGCTTCTGGTGAGGGCCTCCTTGCTGGGACTTAATATGGTAGAAGGCATCACATTGACAAGAAAAAGAATAAGAGGAAGCCAAACTAATTTTAAAGCAAGCTAATTCTCAAGATATACATTCCCATGATACTAGTATTAATCCACTCACGATGTGACTTTAATTCAACTATTGATCTAGCAACTCAATTTATTTCCTTCTTGATGCTCCATAATCTTTGGCTCATGACCTCCTGTGTTGTGCTTTTCTGCATTAACTTGGAACAAGGGGAAGAAGCAAGGAAAACAGCTTGTGAGATATTGAGAATCTGCCTGGAAATGCCATAGTGTTTTTGTTCACATTCCATTGAGTAGAATTCAGTCACATGGCCATGCTTCACTGCAAAGAGGCTGAGCAATGTAGTCTGTGTACCAGGAAAAGAGCAGGTGGGTTTAATGAACAGCTAGTCAGCATCTACCACTCTCATTGTGTTTCTAGGGCCCAGTACATAATAGACACTTGACAAATATTTGCTGAGGTGACAAACAAACAAGTGTTTCTTTTGTTTTCCAGGCAGAGCGATGACATGATTGAATTTTTTGTTAATTACCTAAGAAATATGGTCTTTTGTATGGAATTCAGGACTGTGTAAAGGCATTACTTTTTTAGAATAACTGACAGATGTGGAGTAATTTTTTTTTTATTTTAAAGATAAAAGGAGGGAAACATTAACAGACATACAACATTTTACAACATATCACAAGCACAATACAGACAGTACAGAGTTACAAACAAAGTGGTAGGGAATTAACAATGGTGGTTGTATTACATATTGATATCTTCAAAGTGGCTTCTCATG
>NW_004955498.1:344951-370502 GCF_000276665.1 Chinchilla lanigera | reverse complement strand
GAGGAATTTCCAAACTGATTTCCACAGTGGTTTCACCACTCTGCATTCCCGATGTGGAGAAATTTGACCAGTACTGAGAGGTTGAGGTGGTGGGCAAACAGACAAAAATGCTGTTCCAATAATCCAAGAAAAGTATAGTTTAGCCAGGGCAGTGGAGCAGGGCAGGAAAGGCTTAATGGGAGCGCCATCCCTCAGGCAGCAGTAAGAGGCCTGGCCAGCGAGTTTATTGTGTTGGATGAGGAAGCAGAAGGCATAGAAGGTGATACTAAGGGATTAAGCTCAATCCTGAGAACATGTTTTCTGCTCCTGCCACAATCAATCGGGACAAATTTAGCAGCTTAAAACACAACATTCTTATTATCACTCTTCTTAAGTAGTTTCAACCAAATGTTTCGTCCATAACACCACAAGGGGAAAATCAAGTTGGCAGCTGGCGTAAGCCATTTTCAGCACCTTGAGGCTCTTGCATGGAGACAGCCTCCCAGCTCACTGAGATAGCTGGCAGCATTTAGTTTCCTCCTGTGGTGTCCATGTCAATCCCCACCCATTCCAAACAGCACCGGGAGACTGAGTCCTTCTCAGGCTTTAAATCTCTCTACATTCTTCTGCAGCGGCTTGCTACTTCCTGCAGTGCTTTTAGGATTATGATATTACGTTGTACCCACACAGACAGTTCAGGGCATTCTCCCTTTCTTGAGTTCATCTACAAAGTCCCTTTGGCCCTATAACCTAGCACATCCACAGGCATGACACCAACGGGTAAATGTCATGGAGACCAAAATCTGCCTTAGGACATCCAGAGTGCGTAAAGAACCATGCCTAATTTACCAGTCCTTTTAGCTTCTTTGGAGTATGTTCTCCTGTATTGTGGAGGCTGGAAACTGTCTTGCATTTCAGGTTCTGGACATGATATAGATTTTGCTCATGAGATGTACTCCCATGAGTCTTAACTGAGGTACAGGGGATAGAGGTAGCGTGGGAGATATCCCTTTTGGTTGGTGAAAATTGGAGCAATGGTGGCATGGTTCTGGGACCAAGAGATAAGACAGTGACTTCTTGATTCATTAGGCAGCTGTAGCATAAACGGCTCAACACATCAGCCTCTCCTTGATTGCTTTTCAGATACAGAAATTAATCTACAAATTGATTAACTTACTTGGGCCTAGAAAGTTTTAAGTTATCTTACTCCACAGAAGTGACACTACCCGCATTTGACAAATGGAGAAAAAGAGAATCACATTTTCATGATTTATTTTAAAATTTGCTATCTTATGAAAATGTGGAATTGCTTCTTTGAGGAAAAGAAAACCTGAGTGGGAAAAAGAGATCTTGGTTCTACTCCTGGCCAAGGTGAAACATCTCCAGCACGGGCCCACATGACTAAGTTGGGATGTAGCTTGGAAGTCAGGTGTGGTAGGAGTAAGGAGGCTTAGGGAGCAAAGGCTGGCACCTTGTCTTTGTGTGCTGTACCATGTACCTAGACTTAGTGTGGAGGCTCTTGGAAGCATAGACTCAGTCTTTCTTACCTACTGGTACATTCGTAGCAACTAGAGAAGTGCCTGCCCTGTTGTATGTATTTAACAAATATTTGCAGACTGGTTATTGAAAATAGTTACTGGAGCTAGACGGTGTAAAGCAGGGGTCAATAAGCCACAACTTGTGGGCTCAATTCCTCTTACCATCTACTTTGGACAGTACAACTTTGTTGGCATGCAGCTGTTCTCGTTAGTTTCTGCACTGACTGTGGCTACTTTTGAGCCACAGTGGTAGAACTGGGTAGTTGTGATAGAGGACATGTGGCCCACAAAACTGAGAATGTATACTTTCCGGCTCTTTGTAGGAAAAGTTTTCTAACCTGTAATGTAAAGCATAATTTAAAGAAACCTATCTTATTGCAAATGGAAAAAAAAAATTCCTTTGTATTTTTTAAGTACACCCTACCCTTCAACTACCAGCACATTTTGTGGCTGTTATTTTAAGAAAGAACCCTCAAAAAGTTTTCTGTATTCTTTCCAATTCCCCTCATATTTTCATTTCATTGAATTTAGTCCACTCAATACTGTATCCCCACTGAAATTGCTTTTGTCAACACCACCAGCGATGTGAAATCCACAGTTAAGTTTACAGGCCTATTGTATAGCTTCACAACAGTATGTATATGGTTAGGCGTACTTGAAATCTTTTTCTCTCTTGGATTTTGCATGGCTACATTTCCTTTAGCTTTATTGTTGCTACTTCAGCACAACCTTTAGTCCCCTTAATGTTGAATGCCCCAGATTCAGCTCTTGGTCCTCTTTTCTTGTTTATCTAAATTCCCTCTGTGATTTCATCCAGTTTTGTAATGTTAAGTATTCAAGTGTCTATACAATTATCACTTCTAAATTTCAGTATCCAGCCTAGATATTTCCTTTGACCTATGCACGGAGCTTGGCATCTCTCTTTGGACATTCCAGTTGAACTCATCCAAACAGAAAATGGGATCATTCCTCCTCAATCCTGCTTCTTTATCTCTGTCAATGGAAACCACTTTTACATTTGCTCAGGCTAAAATTCTTCAAATTGCCCTTCACTTATCTTGCTTAGACTCTACGTCTAATCCATAGACAATTTCTGTTGACTCTATTTTTAAATATATGCCAAGAATCCACCTACATTGTACCACCTCTGTTGCCACAGTTGTCGCCCACATGGTATGGTTTGAATGTGTCCTCCAAAATTTGTTTTGGAAACTTAATCACCAAACCAGCAGTGTTGACAGGTGGTACCTTTGAGAGGTGATTATATCACGAGGGATTTAGGTTGATATTGTTGGAATAGGATGATTACCTTGAGAGTAGGCTTATTGTAAAAGCAGTTCAGCCCCTACCTCTCTTGCTCTCTCTTACCCATTTGATGCCTCTCACCATGTTATGATGTAGCAAGAAGGCCCTTGCTAGACGTTAGCTCCTCAGCCTTGGACTTCCTAACCTTAAGATCCATAAGCCAAATAAATTTCTTTTCTTTCTAAATTACCCCGTCTCTCCTATTCTGTCATAGTAGCACAAAATAGACTGACACCAAGGCATTATCATCTCTCACTTCAATTAATCAAATAGCCTTTGACTCATCTCTCAGCTTTTCTCATTTCCTTGACCTATTAAAAGCAAAACAGGATAATCCTGTTGATATGTAATTCAGCTCACATAAATCTCTTGCTTAGACCTCCAGTAGTCAACTCTCACTGAAAACAAATGTCAATGTTCTTTAAATGGCCTGCATAGACTTATAGGATCTGGCCCCGTTATCTCTCTGTCCTTATACACAACCACCTTGTTAGACATGAAATTATGCTTCTGAGATCTTGTGCTGCAGATAGAAGAACTGGCAGCTCCAGCTGCTGTGTTTGGAAATCTGTCACTAAGTTCAAGTCAAGACCTCCTTCATCAAATGACTAAGCATGGGCAGGATACAAATGCAGATCCATTTCTAGAAGATTCAGGTGTCATCTGATAAGAGGCCTTAGCTCAAGGACTCCCCAAAAACCGGATCAGAGTGTTCCTAACATACAGCTGCATTTCAAGACCCTTGTTAGCCTACTTTGTTTCCTTTCATTTCTTGTTCACACGGAGAAGACCTGCACCATGGTATAAAGCTCTCCCTACTTCTTCCGAAACTCTCTCTCTTTTCCCTCTGAAGTGTTTCCCCTGTCAAATGAGTTGTGAACATCACTCAAAACTATACAAAATGATGGCATGCCATTTGTTATTTTCATTGAGCCATTGACTTTAATTTGGCATTTGTCAGCTCTTTCTAATGATATAATACGGGCAGTGGATTATAGAATTTATTTTTCACACCAAAATAAATTGAGTCAATGGCATGTATATATTAAGCCCAAAACAAAAAAACAAACTGTACCATTTTGACAAACAACTCCATTACGTGAATCACTTGAAAATATATAATGGTTGCCTTAACTTATATGTTCTTGTGAAACTTCTAATAAGTAGAACAATCTCAATTTAACAATGTAGGCTTGAAGAATTGCTGTGCTTATAATAACTGCAAATGAAGTGTCAGAGTTAAAACTGATGTCAAATTTTATTCAATACATAAAATGAAAATAAATAAATGGCATATTTTGAAAAACTATTTGATGAAGTCAACCACTGATGAATCCAAAATTTTAGGAAGTGAATTCTTTGAATATACAAGATTATTTGAAGATGTTTAAAAAACTTCTTTCTATTTCCATTAAAAAATGAAGACATACACTGACTATAAACTCATTACCTCATTGACTTTCTCCCAAGTAAAGCTTTTATAGTTAAGGAGTCTGAATTATTGCTGAATATTATCCATAATTTACCTTCAAAGTAATAATTTTCTGCCACTCTTTATTCTAGCTTCTGAATTAATTTAATAGAAAAGTATCCTGGATTGGCAAAGCAAGCTATATAAAAGTAACAAAACACCCAGAAGTATTAACTTATACAACTACATATCCTTATGAATTAAGTTTTTTTGCTTTTTACACTCAAAACAAAAGAAACTGGATACTAAGAATAAAATAATTGTCACTCAATCACAATTTCACATTTTTGTTTTATTAAAAAGCTTTATTTAATATTTAAACTTTAAGTAAATTTAATTTTATGTTGTAAAATCTAATTCCATTTTTATTCCTATTTTATCCTTGCTCTCAAGCTTGGAAAGTGTCCTCTCCAGCATTACATTACTATTCATGCATATTTTCTTTTAGGATTATTTACTGTCATTAACTTTTTACATGTGGGGAATGACTGATTTTTCAATAGGCATTTTGTAACTGAGAACTTATTGGATTTCCTTGTACTATGCAGTCACAGTGGCAGAAAATTTTTCTTTAAAATGTAATGTAGAAGATAATAGGAGGTATAATAGACATTGTGAAGTGATAGGAAAACACTCAAGGGTAAAGGGCAACTGGGATGTGGGAAAAGAGAAGGGAAAGAAGGAGAAATTTTGTATGTATGTATATACAGGATAGTTAACATGGTTGTTCTTCTGTCTTCTATTGCTTTCTGAAAGAAACTGTCAGTGAGTCTTTGGTTGACCAGTATTGCATGTCTAAATCTGTTTTCATGAGAAGCTACTTTGAAGATATCAATATGTAATACAACAAGCATTGTTAATTTCCTACCACTTTGTTTGTAACTCTGTATTGTCTGTATTGTGCTTGTGATATGTTGTAAAATGTTGTATGTCTGTTAATGTTTCCCTCCTTTTATCTTTAAAATAAAAATATAAAAAAAATTAAAAAAGATAAAAATAATGTAGATATGATAATCAGGAAGCTTGTTATTTATCAAAAGTTTTAAGTACATCTCTATATTTTTCTAAACAAAGAGAGAAAAGACAGGAATTAGTAGGTGCAGGCTCATGTTACAGTTCTACCTCTTTCTATTTCAGTAATCTATGAAAAATATCCTCTCAATTTCCTCACCCAGGGAACTGAGGGTATTTGGCCCAAGTGTCTCTTCGGTCTCTGAATGCTTCCACATTCTCAGATTGTGCAGTTTGACTAAACAGAGTTTGTTCATAACTAACCAAATTAAGTCAAAGCAGAAAACTGTTTCGTGTTCTTATAAATAAACTTTTAAATTTTCTTTTGAAGTGTTTGACAAAGAACTGATATCTCCTGTTGTGTTACTCTGTACAAATTGCTGTAAAATAGCCTAGACTCAGTGGCTTATTGTATTATTCAGTGTCTTAGAGACTTTCCCTTCACTGAGGCACAACACCCAACACCTGTAACTAAAAGGAGAGGTTTATTTTACCTTATTGTTTTAGTCTATGGTGAGCAGCCTCCAAGGCACAAATAGGATGGCAGAGGATCGTGATGGGGGAAAAGTTGTTCAAATCGGCAGCAAGGAAGCAGAGAGAAAAGGGAGGATCCAGGGATGAGACCACACCATGGCAAATCATGTCCCCAGTGACCAAACTCTTCTGCCCAGACTGCACCTCCAAATGAGAGACTTAGCAGAATCTTCCACCAACCTGGATATCTGTCTAAGACTTACTCAGTCGATATCTTGAAACACCTCCAAATTCCCACCCTGAACCACTTCCAAATGCTTCTGACCACGTTGTGAGGTATAGTCATAGCAACAACCTCACCTGGTACCAGTATCTGTCTCATCATTGAGAAATAATACCTAACACCTGCGATTTAAAGGAAGCGGGGTTTATTTTGCCTTATTGTTTTAGTTCCTGGTTGCCAGGATCCAAGGCAGAAATAGGATCAAAGAGTGTGCATGGTGGAGGAAAAGGTGCTCATCTTATGGCACCCAAGAAGCAGAGAGAGAAGGGAGGAGCCAGGGAAGAAAATGCACCTTTCTAAGCCATGCCTTCCGTGTCCTGTTCTTTCAAGCCAGACCCCACCTCTGAACATGGGAGTTTGGTGGGGGGGCATTTTGGATCTGAACCGTAGCACTGTTCCCTTGAAAAAATAATCAGTAGGGTGTGTGGGGGGGATTATTGGAATTGTTGATATGGTTATGCAAGCTGAAAGGTTCTACCATCTGCTGTGTGTGAGGTGGAAAACCAAGAAAGCTGATGGTGTAATTTATTCTGTGTCCAAAGGCCTGAGAAGGAGGGTGTAATTTTCAATATGAGACCAGTGGTCTGAGGACTGGCAGTGGAAGCTGCTAGTGTAAGTTCAGAGTCTGAAGACCTACAAACCAATGTCCAAATCAGGAGATGAATATCCCAGTTCACGAAAAGAGAGAAAAAATTGCTCTTTCTCCTTTTTGTTTTGTTTGGCCCCTGAACGGTTTGGATGATCCATCTCCCCACATTGGGGAAGGTAGATTTTCTTCGCTGAGTCTACTGATTCAAATACTAATCTAATCCAGAAGCACTTTCACAGATGTATCCACCAGTGATGTTTTCCCAGATCTTTGGGCATTCCTTAGCCCAGTCATGTTGAAACACAACATTTACCATCATAATTATAAAAAATAGAAATTTATTTTTCATAATTCTGGAGACTGTGAAGTCCAAAATCAAGGCACCAACAGATTTGGGGCCTGCTTCTTGGTATATAGATGGTTCCTTTTGAATGTATCCTGGCATGATAGAAGGGGTAAAGGAGATGTTTGAGGTCTCTTTTAAACGAAGACATATCCAAATCAAGAGGGCTTTATCTGCATGAACTGATCACCTCCCAAAGGCCTCACCTTTTGACACTATGAGCATGACGTTACAATCTCAACATAATCAGTTCTGGAGACACAAACTTTCAGACCATATCTGTAGTGTTGCTTCCAAAGGAAGACTGAGATTAGAAGACAGGCATTAGAAAAGGTAACTACTGCAATAATGACAATGGGTATTTTCTAGCATTATTAACCATGTGAGAATTCACATACATGTTTGCAGAATGGGATCTGAAGACATAAGTGTGAGCAAGCGTGGGAGGTAAAGTACATAGTGTCCTATCCCCTCTTCCCTACTCTTCTCTCAAGCCACGGTTGAAGGCCTACATAAAAAGAGTCCATTATATTCATTTAAATTATGTTACCTTCAAGCTACCTTGCTTCTCACCTGTAGCTGGCCATTGTGTCTTCTTTCCTCTCCAGTTAAAAGTATGGAAATAAAGTTGTCAAAAACAGTACAATGCCATTATAACAATTCAATTTTCTGCTCTGAGTTGGGAACATACAGATGTATCAAATGGAATATGCATGGCAAAATGCTAAGGTAGCTTGAAGGACACCATCTGTCACAATATTTTTATAGTTAATTTTAAGTGAGCAAAAGATTAAAAATATGTTTTCTCGGTCCTGTTTACATCCTTACAGAGGAAATGTATTAAACCAGAAGCTGTGATTTTTGCCATTTTCTTACCTGTCCCCCTAGCTTAGCAGCATTAAACGAGGTTATGAATCATCTAGGAAGAGAATGAAAGGAGGTTATGCAAAGGGGATATACTTGTTTTTGCTTATTGAATTTAAAATAATCTGTTTTCTCATCTTTTCCAGTTTCTCAAGGCTATCTACATTCTCTGGCTTGTGGTCCCTTCCTACACCTTCAAATCCAGCAGTACTGTATTTCTCAAAAAGAGAGGGCTTTATTTAAGTACACAATGTGAGGCAAATAATGCCAGAATAGAATTTGTTAGGTTAAAATGAATTCTGTTCCTAAATCTTGACCTTCATTAAGCTCAGGAGAATTTGTATTTCACAGATACACCTAATAATGAATGAAAGTTTGACATTCATTTTAATAATAGCTTACTCTCTGCAATTTTTTTTAATTTGATAAGGCTGATGATTGAATATATGTGAAGTCAAACAGCAATTGATGAATGCATGCAGCTTTTTTCATTATTATAAAAGTAACATGTTTATTATAATCTTGTTTGGGAAAATACATGCACAAAAGGAAAAAGATAAAAGTCATCAGCAAACCACCATGGAGAGAGAATCACTGGTATAATTTCAGTACATAGCTTTCTAGCACTTTCTTGTGCAAATATGTGGAACACAGGATCATATATGGTCTTCTTTAAAAACTGGTTAAAATTGTGTGAAACTTGGAGATTGTTCCATGTCACAGTGCCATGGCTTAGATGTAAAACGGCTCCAAAAGCCTCATTTTTTGGAAGATGATGGGAATATGGGAGTAGTATAGTTGGCTTGCTGTTAGGAAAGAGGGTCTAGTCAGGAGAGAGATCCCTGGGATCATGTCTTCAAAGGCTGAATTTCCACCTCAGCTCCCTTCTGTCTCTGTTTGCTGGCTGTCATCCGGTGAGAAACTTCTCTGCAGTGCCCTCTGTCATGCTGTTTCTTGTTTGGAGCTGGCTAACTATAGACCAGAAGAACCAAAATAAACCTCTCCTCATTTAAATTGTAGGTGTCAGCTATTTTGTCGCAGCAATATGAAAAATGACTAAAATAGCTTTTGGTACCAGAAAAGTGGAGTGATTGCTGTGACTGTACTTGACCATGTGTTTTAGAAATCTTTGAAGTGATTTATGGGTGGAGTTTAGAAAAGTATGGAGCTGCCAGCTGGAGAAGCCGTAAAATGGTATAAGTTGAGCTGATGGGTGATTCTGATTGGAGCTCAGAAGACCAGAATGCTGATTAAAATGCAAATTGTAAAGACTAACCTCAGGAGGTTTCATTTGGGAATAAAGACTCCCTTGGCAGTTGGACTCCATGCCATGTGTGTTGTGCTTTGGCGGAAAATTGTCTACATTTTTCTCTTTTCCTGAGAACGTGTGGACAACTGAGACTAAGAGCAATAGACTAATTAATCTGGCAGACAAAATTTCAAGGCAGCCCAACATTCAGGCTGTAGAATGGTTAGTGCTTGCTGCTTTTAGTGAGATATACCATGAAAAAAAGGAGAAAAGTACTCATTTAAAAATTTTCAGTTTTGCCAAAAAGAAAGGGCCCACAAAGATGGAGCACAGAAGAGCTTGGCTGTTGAAAAAATTAGTATTAAAAAGAATCCAAGTACTTTGGATCAGTGTAATGGAAAAAAATGTTTTGAGAACATGCCAGGTATCACCAAGAACCTTCCTTTGGCAGGCTCAAGGATACAAGTCCATAAAGGTAGCGTTTGAGAAAACAAAAACACTATACTGGAAAAGGGCCACATAGAGAATTGGTTCTCCAGGATTCAGTTCATAGTGCTCAACCATACAGGCACTCAGAGACTTTTCTAGCCACAATGCAAAATGGCCTTGCTACTGCTACAGCCAGCAGCAAATGTTTGCATTGCCCATGTGTTGCTGGTTTCACAGGCTTGCAGAATGCAAGAGTTGTTGAATGCAGTAAGGATTTCATTCAGATTTCAAAAGAAGGCCTAGGAGGCCAGAAAGTATACCCTGGGAAGGCAATATGTGATACTGTGCGAGTGAGCGTGAAAGTGAAGAGAGGTGCCACACCGTTAAAAAGCCAGGAACATGGAACATCTGAGGAAAGACTCAAATAGTGAGCCACGGCAGCCCAAGAGAGAGACCAAAAGGGCAATACCATATGAGTGGGGCCTCTCAAGCCTGTTGGAATTTACATCTCTGCAAAACTTGACTTGGTAACTAGACATGGAGCATTAATATTTAATATTTGGCCAGTTGGATTTTGGTCTTGCTTTGGTTCCATTTCTTTCTACATTCCTCTTCCTTCCTTTTGGGGTGCGAATGTTTATCCTGTGTCATTGTATGTCAGCAATGTTTAACTTCCCTTTTAAGTTTTAAATTTTTTTATATGTATTTTTGTTGGTACAGGTTTGTAATACATAATGATTACATTCATTGTGGGGAGACGTTGCATGTACATGAAAATCGTCACTCTTTTTTATCCCCTTCCCTTATACTCCTCAGTCCCTCCCCTTCCCTGCAAAAGTGAGCATTATTTAATGTTTTAGTACATAATCATATCCCTCATAGGGACTTGATACATGTGCATAATAATTCTCAATTTCTTTTAGATAGCCATTCTTTCCAGAGTAAAATGAAACCTCAGTGTTCTTTTAATTTATATTTCTCCAACGGCCAGCAGTTTTGAACATTTTTCATGTAGTTATTGGTCATTTGCACTTCATCTGAGAAGTGTTTATTCAGTCCAGATGTCCATTTTTGACTACTTCTTTTAATTTGGGGGGCCTAATTTTTGTGCTCTTTATATCTTCTACATATTAGTCTTAACTGAAGGGTAGCAAGCAAATTTTTTCCATTCTGTAGATTGTCTCTTCACTCAGTTAGCAGTTTCCTTTGTTTTGCAGAGGTTTTTTTAATTTGATATGTCCCCTTCCATTGATTCTTGGTATTACTTCTTGTGCAACTGGAGTTCTGTTCAGAAAGTCCATGCCCATACCTATGTTTTCAAGAGTTTTACCTGTTATGTTTTCTAGCAGCTTAAGTGTTTCTTTTTAATATTCAGATCTTTGATCCATTTTGATTTTAGTTTAGTGCCTCATAAGAGATATGACTCCAGTTTCAATCTTCAGCATATGAATAGCCAGTTTTCCCAGTACTATTTGTTAAAGGGGTTATCTTTCTTCTAGCGTGTGGTTTTGGTTTTTTTGTCAAACTAAGTTTGCCGAGTGTGCCTACTGTAGTTTCTGCATCCTCTATTTGGAGGCATTGATCCACAAATCTGTTTTTCGCCACTCTGTGCTGTTTTTATCACTGTAGCTTTGAAGTGTACCTTGTAGTTGGTGATTGCAATGCCTCTTGCCTTGCTCTAGTTGCTCAGGACTGATTTTACTATTACAGATCTCTTCTGCAACCATATGAATTTTAGGATTGTTTTCTCTAGTTCTTTGAGGAATGCTATTGATATTTTGATTAAGATTGTGTTAAATGGGTATATCAGTTTTGGAAGAATGGCCATTTTGACTATATTGGCTCTGCTTATGCAGGAACAGGAGATATCTTTCCATTTTTTTTGAGATCCTCTTTTATCTCCTTTTTCAGAGTATTATAGTTTTCATTGTGAGGTCTTTCATTTTCGTGGTTAGGTTAATTCCTAATTATTTAATTTTGCTTAATGCTATTGTGAAACATACTGTTCCTTGGTGATTTTATTATTGGTGTATAGTAACACTATTGATTGTTGTGTGTTGACTTTGTAACCTGTTGCAATACTGAATTTGGTATTAATTCTTGGAGTGTTTTGATGGAGTTTGGGGGTCTTCTACATAGAGGATCGTATCATCTGAAAATACTGATAATTTAACATCTTCTTTTCCTTTACATTTCCTTTTTATTTTGTTCTTTTATCTGATTGCTCTGACTAGTGTTTCAAGAACTATATTAAACAGAAGTGATGATAGCAGACATCCTTGTCTTGTTCCTAATTGTAGAGGGAAAGATTTCAGTTTTGCCTCATTTAATATGATGTTGCCCATTGGTTTGTTATAAATGCCTTTTATCAGATTGATATAAGGTCCTTCTGTACCCATTTTCTTTAATTTTTTTTTAATGATGAATGAATGTTGGATTTTTGCCAAATGCTTTTTACACATCTATTGAGAAATGATCATGTGATTTTTGTCCTTGCTTTTATGTGGTGCATTACATTTATTGATTGGTGTATGTTGAATCATCCTTGCACCCCTGGGAAGACTCCTACTTTTTCATGATGTATGATCTTTTTCATAATCTATTGCATTCTCCTTACAAGTATTTTGTTGAGGTTTTTGTGTTTATTTGCATTAAAGACATTGGCCTGTATTTATCTTTTTTTTGGTTGCATGTTTTTCTGGTTTTGGGATCAGGGTAAATCTTATTTCCAAGAATGATTTTGGGAGTACTCCTTTTATTTCAATTGTAGTAAAAGTTTGAGGAATATTGGCATTATATATTCTCTAAATTTCTTGTAGAGTTCATCATTGCTTCCCTCAGGACCTGGAATTTTGTCAGTTGGTAGTTTTTTTATATTACTTCCTCAATTTCACTGACTGATATTGGATTATTTATAATTTTTATATTTTAATTTAGCTTTGGTAGCTCATATGTATCCAGGAATTTATCCATTTCTTCTGAATTCTCCATTTTTTTAGAGTAGCAGTTTTCAAAGTAGTTACCAATGATCTTCTGAATTTCAGCACACTCTGCTGAGATTTCATCTTTTTCATTTCTGAGCCTCTGTTTGTTTTTTTTTGTTTGTTTGTTTGCTTGTTTTTGTAGCGGGAACTAAACTCAGGACCTTGTGCTTGCCAGGCAGGTGCTGTGCCACTGAGCTATATGCCCAGCCCCTTTTTTCATTTCTAATGCCACAGATACGGATAGTTTTTCTTTTCATAAAATTAGCTAGGATTTTGTCAATTTTATTTATTCTTTCAAAGAACCAGCTCTTTGATTATTGATTCTTTGTATTTTATTTTAATATTGATTTTAATAATTTTGCAGTGGTCTTTGTAATTTCCTTCTTCATATCAGCTTTAGATTTGGGTTGTTCTTGTTTTTCTAGTACCTTGAAGTACATCATTAGGTTATTTTAGAGGTTTCTTTATTTTTCTGATGTGGGCATTCACTACTATAAACTTCTCTCTTGGGACTGCTTTCATTGTATCTCATAGGTTCCGGTATACTGCACTAGCATTGTTGTTTGATTCTAGGAGCTATCTATTTTCTTCCTTGATTTCTAAGAGGGTATTGTTTATTTTCTATCTGCTTGCATAGTTCCTGTGGTTTGTTTTACCATCGATTTCTAGTTTCACAGTACTATTATCTGATGATATGGATGGAATAATTTTGATTCTTTTGTATTTACTTAAGCATGCTTTATGGACTAGTATGTGGTCTACTTTGGAGAGAGTACTGTGTGCTGCTGAGAAGAATGTGTATTCTGTCATTGTTGTGTAGATCATTCTGTAGATATCTATTAAGTTTTTTCATTTGAAGGGGTGGTTCAGTGCTGATATGTGTTTGTTAACTTTTTGTCTAGTAGATCTCCCCATTTGTGAAAGTGAGATTATGTGTTTCTCTATTATAACTGTGTTGGTCTTTATCCGACTTTTTAGGACCATTATTGTTTGTTTTATGAAGTTGTGTGCACCGGTGCTTGGTATGTATATGTTTATAATTGTTATCTCTTCCTGTTAAATTATTACCTTCACCAATATATAGTGACCTTCTTTGCCTCTTCTGATCAGTTTGGCTTGAAATCCACTTTGTCTAAAAATAGGAATATACTTCTGCTCTTTTCTGTGTTCCTGTTGTATGAAATGTTGTTTTCCACCTTTTTTTCCATCTGTGAATTTCTTTTCAAATTAAATGTTTCTTGTTCTTTTGACTGGGTATTGAGATCATTCACACTGAGCATTGCTATTGATGGTTATTGACTTATTTCTGTCATTACATTATTTTTCTCATGCTGATTTCCTTACATTTTTCCTTCTGCTTGGATGCTCATCCTGCCAGGTGTATTCAGTCTATTTGACTTATTGGCGTTGTTTTCTTCATTGTCTCTTTCTAGGATATCCTTGAGAACTTTTTATAAGGCTGATTTGGTGGTCATGAGTTTTATTATAGCATATATCAAGTTGTCCTCCCAAAGCCCCATGAAGTCATAGGTGAAAAGTTTCAAAGGGGGGCTGGGGATTTAGCTCAGCGGCAAAGCACCTGCCTGGCAAGCACAAGGTCGTGAGTTCAGTTCCCGGTACCGGAGAAAACCAAAAAAAAAAAAAAGAAAGAAAAGTTTCAAAGGTAGACAGATTAGGGTATGTGATGTTGGGACTAAGGAAATGATGCTGATTTTAAGTGTGCAATGCTGGGAATAAGGGTGCCCCATCCTGGATGTGGGTGGCACTGCCCAAAGGACAGGTAACTGGGAGGGAATATAAAGGGACAGAAAAAACATCTGTTGCTTTACTACTTCACTGTTGGTGCTTGCTGCTTTGTTGTCTCGTGCCTGCTTCCCATGGATTACTTCTCTGTGATGCCCCTCTCCCATGCCACCCTGCCTTGGAGCCAACTGACTCTGGATAGAATGCTCTACAAATTGTGAGCTGAAAAAAACCTTTACTCCTTTAACTTTGATTGCTGAGTATTTTTGTTTCAGCAATGAGAAAAGTAACTAAGACATTTCTTGAGGAGCTCTTCAAGAAAATTTTAAAGGAAAGTTTTGCAAGATATGTAAGTTGGAGTTGGAGGGCATTATTTTTTAGGCCTTGAAACATTTTACTCCAAGCCATCCAGGCCTTTAAGGTTTGTATTGAGAAATATGCAGTTATTCTTATTGGTTTACATTTGTAAGTGATTCATTGCTTTTCTCTAACAGTTTTAAAGGTTTTGTCCCTGTGTTGGACTTTTCGTATTTTGGCAATGATGTGACATGGAGAGGTTCTTTTTGGTCATGGCTATTTGGCTTCCTATATGCTTTCTTATCTGTATGTTTACTTTTCCCCTAATACTTGAGAAATTTTTTGCTATTATTTCTGTAAACAGTTCTTTAGCTGTGTTTTTTTCACTTATTCCAGTTACTCATAGATTAATCTTCTTTGCATTGTCTAGCAACTGTTTGATCCATTTTTTCCTATTCTCTTGTTTTTAAGTAGCTTTGAGTAGGTGGTCTTGGAAAGCATCCCTACCATCTAATTGTGATATACTCTTATCACATTAGTCAGACTTGCTGCCCATATTTGCAATATAATTTTCAATATTTTGGGTTTCTGATTCTCTGTAACACTGAATGAACAGTTTCCTTCTGGGATCTGTAGTTTTAGAGTCTGATAATTCTCAATTTTTTCAGAGGCCCCTCTGCTTTCCATAGGCTGTGGTAATGTCCATGTCAAGATGTGTCCTTGCTCATGCTAGTAGATAATGGAGGCAGCCAGACCCCCAATCTGTGCTCTGTATAAGCAGAAGGCAAGGGCTCAAATACTCAGTGCTGAGACTTTCACATCCAGAGTGACTCAGGCTGGGCGTGGACTCTGGCCATGAAGAAGAGGGCTCTTCTGAACTAAGTTCAAATCCCTCAGTGGGTCTATTTACACCCCAATTCCTATGTGTGGATATTTCCCGATTGTCTCTCACCCAGTCACTATGGGAAAGTAACAATGGGAGCCCAGAAGTGGAGGATACTATGGTTGTTCTGAGTCCTAGATTCAAACACTCAACCTTTTCTCAAAATAGCACTTGTTATGGTTTGTGTCTAGCTCTTCCCTCGAAGCCTCATTCAGTCATAGGTGGGGATTTTTCAGAGGTACGTGGATCTAAAGTGTGTGATGCTAGGATAAATTCATGCTGAGATCAAGGGCACTAGAATTAAGGATGTGATTGCTACCTGCCCCAAGTAGCCTGAATAAGAGATAGAAAGTACTGTGGTTGTCCTTTGTTGATTTTGTTACCTTGTGGGTGCCATGAACTGTTCCCTTCTGCAACACCCCTCTGCCATGTCCCACTCTGTCTTGCAGCCTGACAACTATGGACTGAAACATCTACAAACTGTTAGCTACATAAACTTTTCCTTCCTTAACTTTCATTGTTAGGTATTTTGTCTCAGCAATGAGAGATGTAAATAAGACAGCACACAAGTCTGCCCTTTCTCCAGGGATACAGTGGGGAGCCTGCTCTAGGATCTCATAGAGTAAGGACTCCATGAGAGCAGAACTCCATGCTGTCCTTGCAGACCACAGCAACTGGAAGTCCATTAAACTGCCACCATGCCTCTCTGGAGCCCCTTGAAAGCCAGACTTTCACTTTTTTCCCTACTGATTCAATCTCTATTTCTAAAGAGCCACAAATCATGACCCAGGGAGAAAATCCAGTTGTTTCATTTCCATCTCCACATTGTAGTCTGCCTCTTCAATTTCTCTAGTTTTTAATTTTCCTGTCACTTCCTTCCTAATTCCTGGGAATCTACTTCTTATCTTTTTCTTCCCCAAGTTGTTATCTTTCTATTTCTGGATTCTGACTCTTAGAGAGGCTGAATTGCTGCTGCTGCTGATAACCCTGCCATTTTTTTTTAAACTTCCCCTTTTTTTTATTTCTGTAGGGTCTCACAGCAATAGTTTGCTTTAGGTTCAGAAGATTCTTTGGTCATGGACTTTTCAGAAAAGTTTGAACTGTTAAGACTTTGGTGACTTTTGGGGATGGACTAAATGTATTTTGATTAAAGAATGTGCAAGTGCATTTTTCTGGCGGTGGTAAAGGGAGCATGCAATGAGTGAGATCTAAAATTGCCCCCAATGCCTCATGTGTTTGGAAGGTCATTGGATTATGGGGTGGTAGAGCTGGTTTGCTATTGGGAGAGAGAGTATGGTCAGAGAAGACAGGTCACTTGGAGTGTAATCTGGAAGGGTTTCTCTGCATCCCTAACTCCTCCCTCTCTCTTTGCTTCTTAGCTACCATGAGGTGAGCAATGTTTTCTCTGCCATGCCCTCTTCATGCTGTTTCTTCTTTAGAGGTAGCCAGTCATGGACTGAAACCTTTACTCTTTTAAGCTGTGGGTGTTGGATATTTTGTGTCCACATCACTACATTTTCCCCCTGCATTAAATGTTAAGAGATGGATAGGATTCTTTTATTTGAGGAAAACCAAAATTTAACTGTTTCTCTAATGATAAACATTTATAAATTTTGAATTTTTCTCTATTAAAAACAACCTGTATTATGTAAATATCTCATTCACTTCATAACAATAAAGTCCTAAGAAAAGAATCCCAGGGTGAAAGATTATATATGAGCTAAGAGAGGTGTGATAAAAAAATAGTAAACACTGAAATTTAAACAAAATTATTACAGCAAATGACACATTACTATTACCTTCCCCCAAAATACAGTACCTGAACACAATTATGCTTTCATTCCTGCCTCTTTACAAAACAGATGAATTCTTTGTCTGCAAGGGTCTTTGGTTGTGGTATAAAGTACTTCAATGTCCTGAATTCATACAAAATGTTTACCTTTCATGGTCATTTTTCTTTGGCTGAGAACCAGATGGCATACAGTGCCAGACCTGGTAAATAACCTGGGTAACTGTGATGTTTTAATGAGTCTGTTTTTCTCTTGGTTAACACTTGACAGCAGCATTCACCATATTGTTTTTTTTTTCAAAGAGAAAATAACAAAAAGAAAATAAGAAAAACAAAGACATAAAACAACACAATTGCAACAAAAATGAAACAGAATTTCAAAACAAGGTGATAGGAAATTAAAAATGATTGTTGTATTACATACCGTTATCTTCAAAGTGGTTATTCAGATAAACAGATATAGGCATGTAAGATTGATCAAACAATTAAACATTAACTATTCCTTTAATAAACCAGTAGAAATTAGTAGTACAATTATCTTAGGTATCTGGTGTGTGTATTTGTTTTGTTTTGTTTTTTGTTTTTTTATGCTTTTTCTCCGGTACCAGGAACCGAACTCACAACCTTGCGCTTGCCAGGCAGGTGCTTTTGCCGCTGAGCTAAATCCCCAGCCCCTAGGTGTGTGTATTTGTATACACACACACACACACACTCACACACATTTTTCCCTTCCTTCTTTCTTTCTTTTCTCTTTTCCCTCATCCCAGTTGTTCTTTCCTTTTGAGCAGTTTCTTTGCTTTTCACAGTATCTATTCTATCTTTCAAATTTTACTTTCTCTTTCAGGTTCTTACACCAGCGAGACAATACGATGTTTACACATGTGAGTCTGGTTTATTTCACTCATGAGTGTGGTCTCTAGTTGCATGCATTTACCTATAAAAGCCTTGAGTTTATCTTTCTTTATAGCTGAGCAATACTCCATTGTATAAAAATAGCACATCATTTTTATCCATTCCTCAGTTGATGAGCATTTGTGTTGTTTCCAAGATTTAGCTATGACACAGTGTGCTGCAATAAACATGGGTGCAAATATATCGCTGTGCTATGATGTTTTCAGTTCTGGAGAAATACCCAAGAGGGAAATAGCTGGGTTGAATGGGACCTCTAATCCTCCTTTCTGAGGAATCTCCAAATTAATTTCCACAGTGGTTGCACCAGTCTACACTCCCACCAGCAGTGGAAAAGTGTTCCTTTTTCCCCAGAGCCCTTCTAGAATGTGTTATTGGTTGATTTCTTGGTGATAACCATTCTTTCTGGGGTGAGATGGAATCTCAGTGTTGTTTTAATTGGCATTTCTTGAATGACTAATGATGTTGAACTTTTTTTTCATACATTTATTTGCCATTTGTATTTCTTTATCTGAGAAGTGTGTATTCATCTCAGATACCCATTTTTGCATTGGGTCTTTGAATTTTGGGGGCTTGATATTTTTTGATTCTTTATATGTTCTGATGGAAGTCCTTTGTCTGAGGAAGAGTTGGCTAAATTTTATCTCCAATTTGTGGGTTTTCTTTTTATTCTGTTGGTGATTTCTTTTGTTGTGCGAAAATTTTTCAATAGGCTGAGATCCCAGTTGTTGATTCTTTGAATTATTTCCCATGAAGTTTGATTTTTGTTCATGAGCTCTCTACCTACCCCTGTGTCTTCAAGATTTCTACCTACTTTCTCTTCCAGTAGATTTAGTGTTTCTGTTTTAATATTTAGATCTTTATTCCATTTTTACTTTAGTTTAGTGCATGGTGATAGACATGGGTCTAGCTTTAGTCTTCCACATGTGGGAAGCCACTTTTTCCAGCACCATTTATTAAAGAGGCTATCTTTCTTCCAGTGAACATGTTTGGCCCCTTTTTCAAAGATGAGGTGGCTGAGTGTGTTTGTGGTTGCATTCACCATATATTTTTTTTAATCACATATCACAAATACACTCAGGAAAGAGGACATCCAGAACTGCTTCAGAAAGTCGCAAGAATAATGTGATAAATGTGTTTGAGGTTAGAGGATAGTATATTGAGGTGGATTAATGGTCATGAGATTTTAATAAATGCATTTTGATTTAAACATTCACCATATATTGGAATCATACCTGGTATATCTTTACAACCTATTGCAATAGAAGACTTAACATTAAAAATCAGTACCTTAGGTTGTCTTGACATCTGGTATAGGCAGGAGGGCTTCAAGTGGCCAAACTAATTCTATTCTTCCCTACTGTGTTGCTACAGATAAGGTTCTCCAGCCAAATAATCTACCTTATCACCAAGACCGTATGTAGCTTACTTATTCTTGAGAAATGCTTTGCAGTTCCTTGCCAGTGCACACAGTTATCTAGATAGACCCATATTATTCTCCCAAGTGGACCAGGGTCCTAAACCTATTAGTCCTATTAATCTTGCCTCCCACAGCCACTACCACATTCACTGTGGTACCAAAAGTAGCTCCTCTGTGGCCCTGTGTGGTGTGCAGTGTCCTCCTTTCTTGGATGTTTAGTATATGTGACTGGTAAATCGTAGTTTATCTCATCTGTGTAAAGTCAGGTATCTTCTGTTTGGCCATCTTCATAACCCTAGAGTGAGGATCCCTCCCTCACTGATGGAATGAGAGAATGCAATTGAAATGCCTTGCCTGGACAGAAGGTGAAGTAATTTTTTGATGGTTATTCTGAACGATTTGGAACCATGAATGCTACATAAATCCTATGATAGTTAATAATTCTCTACCTCCAGAAAAAGGAGCAGCTGCTGAAACACAAATAATTTGCATGTAATTTTAAAGGATTCAGTGGATCTTTTTAATCACCTACAAAGACTTTATAAGTTTGTGAAATTCTTCTATGATGTAAAAACATATGAGTATCATTAGTTCTCCAATTTAAAAAGTGAGCTTTTTTATTCCCTTACCATGTAACATGTGCTTGCAGTTATTTACAACATATTTTTTGCAACAGTGTTACTACATACATACATTGCCATATGGTAGACTCAACCTTAGATGTGAGTGGAGAACCTAATCTTTGCAGATTCTGTTATTCTTAAACAAGAAGGGTGCTTTATTTGTACGTTTTCTTTTTAGAAAAACAACACTAGAAGAAAGATAAAGGGCAACCTGCACTGCAGTTACGTGCCTGTCTGATTCACACCAGGCTTCATGCCAGGCATTTTGTAAGAGCTTCTTTAATCTTTCAAGTACATAAGGATGATAACTGTAGATTGTCACATAGTTGGTATTGCATTAAGGGATGAAGTGAAGTAGAGTTTGGATTCTGGCTTCTGGCAAGAGAGAAGCTTGGATTTGTGTCTTAGTTGTTCTACAACATAACCTTAGACAATTTATTTAATCTCATCGAGTTTTACTTTTCACATCTGTAAAACAGAAATAGCAGCAACAGTAATATTTATCTCACAGAGCTTCTGTGTATTAAAAATCAGTGCTGTTATATGCTGAACGCCTTCTTTACTACCCAGCATTGAAGGGCTACAGTAAGTTTTCATATTGCGACCTGTACTTGCAAATGTGGAAACAGGTACAGAGAAGTAATTTCCTGAATGCTGCAAAGCTAGGGACTTATCAAGGTTGTAGAATTTATATCAAGGTCTGAGTCAAGTGAAAGATGACTGTAAACAGATTATAATTGGGTTAATTTCAAGATGTGTACAATTTTCTGAAATTTCTATGAACAGCTCAGCATCCATCAATAAAATTAAAGTTCAGGGCTGAGGAATAGGTGTAGTATGCTTGATGAGAACCTCAGGAACAGCTGTAAATAACATCTTGGGAATGCTCAAGGAGCAGAGGCTGGATGGAAAACTATTTTGAAAGTCTAAGCTTATGCCTTGTTCTCTGGCTTCTGCTACAGTGTCGTCCCAGAGTGGTCTCCCCTGCAATATGCCGATGTGTCCTGAGGGGCTTCTGCTCCATTTAGGCACTAAGGTTTTGCATACATTTTTTCATTTGAGTCCTGTTACTAAAGAGAAATACTACTCATTTTTACATATGATGAAATTGAGATTCTGAGAGGTTAGAATTACTAATGTAATTTAGGACTAGCCAACTGTTCTTACCTAAATTGGTCAGAGAGTAAAAGTACAACATATAATTGTACAACACTAAGTATTATAATTACCAAGTATTGAGTGCTAACTGCATGCTAGGCATTATGTTAAGCACTCTGCATTAGGCATCCCATTTAATGCTCATCAGAAGCAGAAGGCATAGATATTAATATTATCCCTTTAAGGAAGCAGGAGTGGAGGTTCAAAGGGGCACGATATGTAACTTATCCACCCAGAATCACACAGCTTGGGAGTAGTAGAGCTTGTTTTCAAACTCATAGATTCTTATCCCAGAATTTAATATGGGTGAGAAAACAGATGCTTTGAACTTTAAGAAGAAGAAAATTAGCTTAACAATATTAAATCTATTCCTCTATTGCAACAGTGATTTTACTTAGGGCAATGCAAATTTCTCCACTTCCTTAAGTCAATTTCTGTTATAAATAAAGCTAAAGACAACTTACTATCTTATTTACTTTCATTAGAAAATGCTACAGAAATAATTGGCTACAAATATATTTTGTTCAATTTTATCTTTTTATATGAAACATAAGACATGCCTCAAGAGACAAACAAAATCATGAATAATTATAAATTGAACATCAGTGGAACCAGTAATTGTACTGAAGTAAATATAAAAACACATCTTCAACATGAGAAGCCCCCTGAGAGAATCTTCTGATCATGTTCCCCTTGCCTATATATACCTACCAGTGGACTTGGCAAAGTGCCTGTTTTTACCTTTGCCTATTTTTTTGCATAATTTTTGTAATTCTGTATGTTCAACATATGAATCTTTTGCTGGTTATGTGTTGCAAATATCTTACATTTTATAGATTGTCTGTTGTGTCTTGATGAACTGACATTTTTAGTATTAACATAGTTTTGTGTAAATGTCATATGGAACGTTGATATAAGGTAAGCTTGAAAGAATTTATCAATTATTTACTTACTTTAGATGTCCTTTGTGTCTCATTTAATACAGTTTCCATGTGTGATATCCTTTTATATCATTCTGAGAAAGATTTATATTTTTACTTTTTACATTTAGGTCTATAACTCACCTGGTTGTCATTATACAAGTTGAGTTAGAGGTTCATTTTCACTCTCTCTTTTGATATAGATGTTCAGTTATTCCAGCATCACTTACTGAAAATAATATCCTTTTCCTACATTCATTGTAATTCATGTAAATATGTGTGTATATGTATTTGTAGACTCTATTTTTGTCCCCTTACTTTATTTGACTATACCAGCACTTATATCATATTATTTTAATTATCAATACTTTTGATAAATATTTATGTTTCACAGAACAAGACCTTTCACCTTGTTCTTTTTCAAGAGTATCTTGATTATTACTGGCCTGGAAGATTTCCATATAACTTTTGGAATTCACTTGCCAAATTCACATATATCCATAACCTCAATACTTAAGTGATTTGTGCAAAACAAGACAATTTGCTCACATAATCAGTTTATATCTGATCATCTTGTTAATGTTTAGATTGATAGACAAACTCCTGGTTTGAAGCAACTTTGTTAAAAAGTGAAATAAATGCTTTAATGGGAATAAGACTCTGAGATTTGTATATGAAATTTTTACCTTGATGAAAGATCTGTATAATTAAAACTGAGTGATTGATGATTTCCTTATATAAGTTTAATTTTCAGGAGACAGAGAAAATTGGACTTTCTATAAAAGCAATCTGTCAAGTCTCTGTTGCATTAAGTCTTACCTGAATCATGTGCTAGGTGCTTTGACTGCCCGGTATTGGTTTATAGCCAGCTGTGGATCTTTAGTAAGATGGTTATTAAAAATGATTTGAGTGATAAGTGAATCTGAATACATAGAATTGGATATCTATGATATAATTATTTACTCAATTTTTAGAAAGTCTAATATGTTAACAAAGGCAGTGATAAATAATTTAAGATAAGTGTTATTTTCATTACTAGCCATATTTTTACACAGAGTCTACCAAAAATGTAGATACACTCCAGGAGAAGTAAAACTTGTATAAATATTTAATACTAAATTTATTCAAACTTCATGAGATTAATATAAGTTCCCTCTGACCTCTACGATAACAAGAGGTACTCAAAGTGGAGGCCATTTGCTTCCAGACATTTATTAGTAGGGCAAACTGCTGCTTGGGTAACCTTGGTCACTAGATTGCTACACATACGTTTTCAATTTCTTCTCTAAGGGCCAGCAGTGTAGTGAGTTTTCTGTGATATACAGCATCCTCCAGGGTCTCCCATTGAGGGTAACAGCATCTGTTGAAAAAGCATCACACTATTTTTCTTTCCCTGAAGTGTGTATATACTTTTCTGATGGATGTTATGGTTTGTGTCTGGGTGTCCCCCCAAAGCCTCATGCTGCCATGGGGCAGGCTTTTAGAGTCTGATTGATTATGGGTGTGAGAGCTACACCCACCCTGGGGTGGATACTTTGCATATGTAAGGTGAGGAAAAGGGTGCTTGAGGCCATTCCGCCCTGGTGTGTGCTTGTTGCTTAGCTGTGTTCTGCCGCCATGAGCTGTAGCCCTCTGCCATGTGCCACTCTGCCTTGTAATCTGCCAAGTATGGACTAAGACCTCCACAAACTGTAAGCAAAATAAACCTTTCTTTCCTTAATTTTGGGCGTCAGGTATTTTGTCTCAGCAATGAGAGAAAAGTAACCAAGACAGAATTTGGTACCAGAGGAGTGGGGTCATTGCTGTGACTATATCTGACCATGTGGTTCAAGAACCTTTGGAAATGGCTTGTGGGAAGTATTCGAAAGGTTCAGAGATGTTGCCTAAAAGAGAAGTGCTAGAACACCTTCGCCTGTTCTGTCTGGGAGATTCTGGTCAGAGCTCAGAAGACCAGAAAGCTGATAGAAATCTTGCCGGTAAAGACCAGGTTTGGGAAGTTTCTGCTGGGAAGAAGGACTGCATTGGTTGTTGGACTCCACATGATGTATGTTATGGCTTGGCAGAAAGTTTGTCTGCATTTTGCTCATGTCCAGAGACTTTGCCTAAAACTGAGATTAAGGGCAGCAGCAGACTGGTTAATCTGGCTAAAGAAATTTCAAGGCAGTCAGACGTTGGGGAAGTGGCATGGCTATTTTGGGGGGCTTTAAGCCAGATTTATATTGAAAATCAAGAACAAAGAGCCCAGCAGGATGATGTAAAATGTGAGTTTGGCCAGAAAGAAAGCTCCAGTAAAACTGTGGACTGCAAAGATGGAGCTGAGGAGATCGCCATTGCTGAGAAGGAACAGAATAGAGATGGCCTGAGGGCATCACAAGAAGTAGCAAGTCTCCACCCTTTGCAGCCTCAAAACTGCAAAGGTGAAAGACCTTGCCTTGAGAAAAACCCACTGAGCGCCATGTTCCAGAATTGTGGCAGCGGCCGCCCCAGGTTCCAGAATGGTGGCAGCATAGAGGATCTGTTCCTCAGAATTGGACTCAGAGTGCCCAGGGATCCAGGCACTCAACCCCTGTGGCCAAGAGAGAGGAAAGCTTGGCTATTGCTCCAGGTGGCAGCAGACCTTGGCATCATCCCCGTGGCCCTGGCTTTAGGTGCATGGTGAATGCATGAGTTCTGAGGTTTAAGAGGCTTCCCCTCAGATTTCAGAAGGCCTGGGAGGCCAGGCAGTGTGCCCCTGAGAGGGCAGTGTGTGAGGCTGTGAGTGTGAAGCAGAAGGTGCCCTGGAGACCTCAGAAGTTTAGAAAAGCCAGGACCATGGATGATCTAAGGAAAACTGCATGGAGCGAGCAAAGCAGGCCTAAGAGAGAAGTCGTGGAAGCTGTAACCACCCGAAATGCCACAGGGGTGGACTCATGCAAGCCCTTTGGAGCTCACAATGTGCCACAAGTTGCTTCAGATGCCACATGTGGAATTACAGGACATGATGTTAGCCCTGCTGGATTTTGGACTTGCTTTGGTCCCAATGCTCTGTGTCCCCCTGTTTGTACCTTTTGGAATGGTACTGCTTATTTTGTGCCATTGAATGTTGGAAGTGTTTACCTTTTCATTTGTACAGGGGCTCTCAGCTAAGAGTTTGCCTTACATCTCGGAGGAGACTTGGGACTTGGACTCGTCAGCAATGCTGAAACTGTTAGGACTTTGGCAACTCTTGCAGATGGACTAAATGCTGTTTGTATAAAGGGATGGTCATGAGTCTTTGGGGGGCCAGGGGTGGAATGTTATGGTTTGTGTCT
>NW_004955498.1:223690-344703 GCF_000276665.1 Chinchilla lanigera | reverse complement strand
TCAGGTATTTTGTCCCAGCAGCAAGAGAAAAGTAACCAAGACAATGGACTCTATGTGTATCTATCTAGGATGCATTGCTTATATGATTTGTTGACACAGACAAAATTCAGAATTAATATAAAGCTAATTTTCCATTGCTGTCTTTTGATGGAGGCAAAAATCAAGGATTTCAGTGTTGAAGAAATGAGGAAACTGGGGCTCAAGGAATGTTCCTCACTTCAGATATCTTTTCCCATGTACGATTAGAATAGGAAATCAGGTATTTCCTGGACCTATTTTCTCAAACAGTCAGCCTGTAAGTGTCAGGGCAGAAGTTCTAGGCAGGGAAGAATCCTCAAGATTTCTAGTGGTAATGAGTGAGTCCATACTGAGTTTATGGTGTGGCCTTTCTCCACATAGAAGAGAAGATCACTACTGCATGATGCTCAGTTTTGAATGTTAAAAATGGAATGCTTTTGACTCCAAACCATAGTCATGGAGATTCTTTCAAATAGAAGCTAGTGAGATTTACAATGGAAAGCTCCAGAGGTTATGAATTGTACAATTTAAAATTATCTCTTGTTTAAAAGGTGCAAACGTTATATGGCAAGCCAAGCAATTTGTCACTTCTGCTGCTATGCATGACTCCAGCTAAGTAGCTCCACTGCATCTTTTTGGCTTCTTGAATGAATGCATCTTCATTTTAGTATTGACTCAAATGTTTGGGTTACAAATGCTTAATCTCTCTCTGATACCCATTTACGTGAGATTAACATTCTTCTTTTTGATATGAGAGTATAGGATGAGATTGAACACATCTAGGTGATTTGGGGCAAATTTAGATGTATGCCTTCACTTACAATAAATCAATCTTTTCCCATCAAAATACATACCAAGAGACGGTCCCAAGTTATTTAGTAGCAGAAAGCATGAGATACCAGCTAATTGCTTACAGATAAGTGCAAAAAGAGGCTGATAATGTATTCAGTTAGGTCATGTATATTTAAATTTTTATTTTGAATAATGAGGTGAGGAAACACTAAAGTTTGTGCCTATTACATACTCAGTCATCTGGGGCAGGGCTAGTCTCCTTTGCTCATTAAGTTCCTGGTACAACAAATGGCAGACAAGAAGCCTATCCAGGACATAAGGTTGGGTAAGGTAGTTCGACTTTGAAATCTGACCCTATTGAATCTAAACTGTTTTTAGGCTGTGATATAAATATATGATGTAAGATATGCTCCAAGCGAACATGTGCCCTTACTCAAGGTTTTATTGCTTTTTAATGCTTTCCTTATTAGCTAGCTAGGATTTGTGTCAGCTTGAACAGATTGGTAAACAAGATTTTTTTTCAGAAAGAAAATTTAATTTTTAATTAAAGAGCATACAAATAAGCATAAAAGTGACACAAATAATTGATAATTTTATAAGCCAGAAAAAGCCATTAATATGTTGGCACATTTTTACTCAATCTTTTGTGTGTGTGTGTGTGTGTGTGTGTGTGATTGCATGCTTTTCACATGTTTGGGATAATAATATATATTTTAACTTCATGTCGTATGTGTTTCATCCTGTCACTAAAAGCACACACTATAATGATTTCCCAGTTATTGAACATTTATGTTGTTTTTAATCTTTCACTATTAATATGTACTTTATACTAATTATCTGTACCTTTCTAATTGTTGTTTGGTCTCTCATCTCTTCCTTAAGATAGAGCTTTAGGGTGAAATTATTTACTCAAAGGTTACAGCAGGCTTTTAAGGATATGTTGGATACATATCACCGAAATCCTGCTGTGGAGATTTGTACTCCCATCAGCAATACATGATGGTAATATTTCTTTGCCCCTAAACTACCTTACAGCACCACTCTTTAGTTGAAATATTATATAAGATACATCTATAGTTTAAAATTACAGTAGCCATATTTTCTTAAAAAGTGAAAGGATACAGGAGAATTAGTTTTTTGTAGTATATTTTACTTAACCCAATAGACATAAGGTATTATTATTTCAACATATGATCAATGTAAAATTATTTTTTTTAATTTTATTTTTTTGGTACTAGGGATCGAACTCAGGACCTAGTGCTTGCCAGACAGGCGCTTATGCCACTGAGCTATCTCCCCAGCTCCAATGTAAAATTATTAATGAGATATTTTACCACTTTTCTGTACTAAGTCTTTATATTCCAGTTTGTATTTTTTACATTGCAACACATCTCAGTTTGAATTAGGCGTATTTCAAATGGCTGGTTATGCCCCTATCGGTTAGTGCAGTCATAGAATGTTGCATTAAAAACATTCTAGTAGGTGAGAAAATGACATTTATATGTTCATTCAAATGTGGTTCCAATTATTAAAATAGCTGAGTACTTCCTCACATGCTGTATTTTAGGGGAATATTCATGGATCTCAATTTATATGAGTTACTTCTATAGAACTGTATAGCGGTAGGAAATACTTCTGATATTTGCCCAAATTTTAATAGTGAATTTTAAAATTTCTATGTAGTCAAAATTACTATTTTTATTTCCGAACATTTTCACTGCTCATATACTTAAGTCCTTTCCCATTCCAAGACAGCTAAAGATTTACTTTTAGTTTTTAGAGCATCAAGGTTCTTAAAAAGGTTCCCTCTTTCATCTCTTTAATCCATCTAGGTTTTACTTTTGGCATGAGGCAAGAATGAAAAATTAGTTTTGTTCCCAAATAACAAATTCCCATAGTACCATTTGTTATTAATCCACCTCTTCATGGATTTGAGATAATTCCTTCAAAATATGTTATGACTTCTTCTGGGTATCTTCCCAGAAGAATTAAAAACATCATTCCTCAGCGACATATGTGCACCCATGTTTATAGCGGCACAATTTGTAAAAGCTAAGTCTTGGAAATGACACAAATGCCCATCAACAGAAGAATGGGAAAAAAAAAAAGATCTGGTATTTTTACACAATGGAGTACTGCTCAGCCATTAAAAAGGATAAACTGGAGACTTTAATAGGTAAATGGGTGCAACTCGAGACCATACTTGTAAGTGAAATAAACTAGACCCACGTGTAAACACTGTGTTGTTTCCTTTGTGTGAGAAGCTGAAAGAGAAAATAAGATCCAAAATGTACAATAGATATTGTAAAAGGTGAAGAAACTTCAAAAGGAAAGAGAAAC
Organism: Chinchilla lanigera; assembly: GCF_000276665.1. Classification (NCBI taxonomy): domain Eukaryota; kingdom Metazoa; phylum Chordata; class Mammalia; order Rodentia; family Chinchillidae; genus Chinchilla; species Chinchilla lanigera. The sequence continues at coordinate 341,553 of NW_004955498.1, read as the reverse complement.
TGGGATGAGGGAATGGAGAAAAGAAGGAAGGGAAAAGCAAAAAAATATATATATAGAAAAGATAGTTAAGATGGTTATACTACTAATTTCTCTTAGTTCATTGAAAAGAAAGGTTTGTGCTAATATTGTTTGGACAATTAAATGTCAATATCTTGTACTCTGAGTAACTAATTTAGCGATAACAGTATGCAGTGCATTAACCATTTTTACCCTCCTAATATCTTCTTTTGAAAGTTTTTGTTTTTCTCTTTAAAATAAAAAATAAAAAAACTTAAATATGTTATGATTATACATTAATTCAGGTCCACTTCAGGCCTCCTGATATATTTCCTTTCTATTTCTTTGGTTTCTATGTTATCAACCCACTATTTTAATCAAAAACACTTTACAAAAGATTTTAATATTTTATAAGGTAAATTGACGTTATTCTTTTTGTTTTGTCTATCAAATACATCAATATTCTTGCTTCATTTTTCTTTCACATAACATTTAGAATAATGTTGGCAAAATTCCAAACAATCTGGATGATATGATTCTTAGAAATTTTTTTAAACTGCAAGTTTGGAAACTATTGCTCTCTCCCTTATAGTCAGTCATTCCATTCAGATGAACAGTTTGTGTCTCCATTATTCTAATTGTTTATTTATCAATGGTGTTTTATAGTTTGTGTTATATAATTACCTTATATTTCCTGTTACAGAATTAGCAGGTTGCTCAGATATTCTAATTTCACTGGTCATTTCTAGTCCATAGGAAAGCAGGTACTTGTTTTACTTATCTTGTATTTAGACCTTATATGGAATTGATAATATGGGGGGGCTGTTTTGTGGAGAAAAAAAAACTACAGTACTGTATTATTGAAAGAAAACCCACTAAGTCAAAGACAGTCTAACCATAGTCAATAAAGGTTATATAAAGATTATAGTATTAGACTTTAAATCAAGGATAAGTGACTCCTAAGGATACATATGTATACTTTTTCATGTCTGGACTCAGAGAAAATGTCCTGAATTGCACCATATGCCACCTTTGAAATCTCTTTTTCTAATCATAAGCTTTCCAGCATTCCTTTGGTCCCCTCTGCTCCATCCCTTTGGCTGAGTTGTGAGTGTTAAGTCTCTCAGGGACCACAGCTGTCTTTTCATTTCACTGAATGACTACTTCGTTTCTTTGAAGGCTGATTTTTCCTTCTGCAGTGGTCATGAATTCTTCCTATGCTCTCTCTTCACTTGACTCAATTTAGACTAAATTCAAAAGGAAAAAAGTGGCGATGGTCCAGCCACCCACCTTGTATCTCTCTGCCTCAGCCAAAATGCCTGATCAAGAGGTGGAGACATGGCATCGCTGGTCTGCATTGAGCCCACACCATCCCCCTTCTCCTGGCTTCTCAGCTAGTTTGTAGCCCATCATTTCTGCCATCTTCTTTGCTTCATTTTGCCACCTCTGCCTGAGCTCGTGAATAGTTCTCTCGCCACAAGTTGCATTTACCAAATCCTTCAGCTTCTGTTGAAACAACTAAGCAGGCTGCTGCTGACACTTTAACATTTTTGTAAGTGTAGAATCTTTTTAAACATAAATGATTTTGAAAATCTAAGCAGCAGTCTTTTCTACAGTGAGCTCATTAAATTCTGCTTTTCCCCAGCCCTGGGAACCATATGTGACAGCTGGTTCAAATCACTGAGAAACTTATATTGAAAAATATATTCTGTGTTATTCTGATACAGGATGTAGTAAATTTTAAAAGTAAGTTATTTTAATTGAAAATATTCTGTGTGAATATACACGGACACATTCCACAACAGAGTTTTGATAAGTTTGCATTGAAATTTTGTAAGAAATCAGCTTTTAATAAAAGAAGTATGGTTTTCTATGTTAATTGTACTACCTTACATGGGTTTAACATTTTATTAAGAATCTGCTACATTTCATAAGAGCCTATGATATTCTAGGGGTTTGGATGGGCAGTGGGAAATGCATTAATTTGGAAAAAATGGGTAATCCCAGAGATTTTATCACTACCATACAAAAGTATTAATATCAGCTCTATTTGTATGTTAATGCACATGTATACATGCCCTTGGGACATTTAAATTTAATACTAAGGGTGGCATGATATTGTAACACATTTGTATCAAAACATTTCTCTTGGCTTTTTAAAAATTTTCTTCTCCACTAATTTGCTAAGTAGTAAAATTGGTATGGCATTATGTACATTTGATTTAAAGAATTATTCTTGACTTTTCCATCTGAAGGGTGCCTGTTTAAAACTTAAGCCATTGACCTGGCTGCAACAATTGCTACTTATATGCTGTCTCTGTTGGGCTCTTAATATTAGATTCCCTCAGGTCTTCAGTAAAACGGGATGTCAAATATCAAATCAAGGCAACTGGAGAATGAGAAACTGACTTTACAGTGGCAAATACTTCAGTCAGGGAGTAAATTACAAAGCAGCCTCTATATTCTCCATGCAAAGGAAACTGACCATTTTTCATTTCATACATCAGGTACACCAAGACACAGTGATTCCACAAACCACTAGATGTTAAAAAGGACGACTGGGAGAAAAATATTCCTTTGCTAGTTCTAAATTTTCCATAGTGTTTTCTGTACTGGGCAAATGCAGACATGTTGCTATACATTTTTTTCACTTATGTTATGGTTTGTGTCTAGATGTCCCCTCAAAGCCTCATGAAGTCTTAGGCTTTTTTGGAGATGGCTAAATCTAGAGTATGTGATGCTGAGATCAAGGGTGTGTGATTAATAAATCAGTCCACTGATTGGTTTGGTGCCACCCTAACCCCAATAGTCTAGGTATACTATAAAAGGGGTAGAAAGATGCTGTTAAGGTCTCATTTCTTTTGCTGTCTTCTGCCACCATGCACTGTTGCCCCTCTGCCATGTGCCACCCTGCTTTGGAACCAGCTGTTTATGGGCCAAAACTTCTACAAATTGTGAACTAAATAAGCCTTTTCCCCTTTAACTTTGGGCGTCGAGTATTTTGTCCCAGCAATGAGTAAGGTAACTAAGACACCTGGTCTTATATTTAAGGAAAGGATAGTAATTACAAGAAAGAGTAGTGTGTTAGAAACACACGTTTTGTTGCAAAGTCTGAAGTATATGCATGTCTTTATTGGGAAAACTGAGTACGCACCATAAATCTTGATAAATTCCACCTTGTATGAGAGACAATCCATGAAATTCATTCAAACTGTATTAGTAAAAGTATGGCTGATTGATATTTTTTCAAATTATTTAGTCTGATTACTCCTCAAAAGTCAGGAGCATGTGTCAGCAATTTTACCCAGGTCCAGAGTTTGATAGTATTATTAAAATTGTGCTTAAAAAAATTGTGCTTAAAAATAACTAATATTACCTAAGACATTTCAGTAAAATTTTATGAGTCATCATTATGCAGTTGCCTTAAAATTGGTTATCCAGTGGCACACCAACTTCCACTTGCTTCAATAAACTTATTGGTACAGTATTTTTCTAATTACTTCTAGTGTGCAATAGATATACATGGCCATATAAACACGTGTGTTTTTGTGAACAATATTACTTACAGATCATTCCATCTTAATGCATATAAAGCTGTATATGTGGACTGTTTGTAGTTGCCACTTAGAAGTCCACCTTTGGGAAAAGTTCCCTATATATAAACATTTAGGTTATTTAAAATCCTTTATATTACAGTGTTTACTGAATAACCTTGTACAACCTCTTTTATGCATGTCACTGTATCTAGAAAACTGGATATATATATATGATATTATATCTGGGAAATTCCTAGCAGTGGAATTGCTGAGTCATAAGGTTGGTGGCACTATTTATTTTGATTAATATTCCCAAATTCTTCTCATGTAAGCTATACCAATTTGTATTCATGCAACAATGTATGAGATATCTTCTCTGTACTGTAGACAACGTAATATACCATGATGCTTTTGTTCTTTTCTCATCTAAGAGGGAAACACTGGTATTTAATAGCTATTATTTTATCTATCTTTGCTAATGAAAAAGGCTCAATATTTATTTTTCCTATAGTCTGTAACATAAAATCAAATAAAGAGGAATGTGGTGGGGACAAGCTGCTTTTTCACAATGGTAGCATAACTTCATGATCCCCATGGGGCTAGAGACTAGGAATGCCTACATTCCACTGGGAAGGACCTGTGCCCAAGAGGACAATCTGCTATAGAGACAGTGCTGGGAGCAGGAGATTATGTATGGAGCATAATGTCAGAAAAGCAGCCTAAAAGCTCTTGGAAGGGATCAGTCAGGAAATCACCAGTGATATTCACTGTGTTGATCCTTTTGGGAGGGACTTGTGAACAATCTATCAATATGCTGCACACATAAGAACATCACCAATGCTAACATTTCATCTTCCACCAGAAAGAATGGCAATCATCAAGAAATTTAAGAATAATACAGTGGTATCTTGGTTCACGAATTCAGTTTGTTCCATGATTCTGGAAAACAATGGCCATGTTCATGTTCATGCGGGAAAATTGGCCACCGTCATGTTTGTTCATCACCTGATGCAGATCTGGCAAACAAAAACAAAGTTTTGCCAAATGCTTCTGTTTGTGAATCAAACTATTCGCACACAAAAGTGTCCATGAACCGAGGTACCACTGGCGATGCTGCAGTGAAAAAGGAACCCTCCTACATTCTTGGTGGGAATTTAAACTAGTACAATCATCATGGACATCAGTAAGGAGATTTTCAATGAACTGCAATTAGAAATTCTGTGAGATTCAACATGTCTGACTAGCGGAAGAGTTGGGCAGGAGAAATGCAGAGCGGCTTCATTGAGAAAGAAATTATTCTGGGGGGGAGGGAGCATTTACACTGAAAGATACAATTAATCGGAAAGACAATATATGTAGATCAAATCAAACAAAGGAACAAGAGCTGGGGATTTAGCTCAGTGGCAAAAGCGCTTGCTTGGCAAGCGCAAGGTTGTGAGTTCAGTTCCCGGTACCGGAGAAAAACCAAAAAACAAAAACAAAAAAACACAAAGGAACAAATGATAAAGGGAAATGGCAAGGCTGTCCCAGTTCCACTTGCCCCCACCCCCTGCTTCTTGGGGAAGCAGCCGTTTTAATAGTGAGGCCAAAAGCCTGGGGAACTGACGTAGCACTACAGAGACCAGATTCCACAGTGGGCCTGGGACCCTCCCCCACAATGCCAGACTTTGAGCAGAGAGGATAAATTGGACATATTTGTCTCTTGACGGTAGATTTTTATCTAGGGTTTGTAAAAAAACCTACATCAATGAAAGAGTTGGAGATATAAATTTAGAAGAAGAAACAAATCACTTTATTGGAAAGGGAGGAGAAGCGAGGGGACAAAATCATTTTATTGGGAAAAGGAGAGAAAATAAGTAGATAGATAACTACCTCTTTGGAGTAACGTAGGGGCCAAGAGCTGGCACTTTGTTCTTTTGTAATCGCTTGATTGGCTATTTTGAGTTCTGAGACCCTTGGTTTTGCCATTGCCTCTTCCACTGCCTAAGTGTATGTTTTTGGGTAAGTATTTCTTTGGTCTCTTTGTGCTGTCCAGGTGCTTATCTTGTGAGATTTACAGCACAGTTACATTCAAGGCCTAGTTAGTAAAAAGGACACATGTGCATTTTAGTGTATAAATATGTTGAGAATAATAAAATATACATGTACTTATATATATGGGTGTGTGAGTGATTAGGTGTTAGTGCATATTTTGTATACTGAGTTTTATTATACAATCCTCCCCCTCCCCATTTTGTTTCTCTTGTGCTTAACTGAAGCTGGAGGGAGGAGGCAGTTGTGTCTTGGGGTGAGTGAGCCAGGCCGGCCTTATCAGCTCTCTACTTTTCTGAGCTATTCTCTCTCTACCAGGGTTTAACTCTTGATTTGCCAGAAACCTCACTGAGACCCTTTACTTTCCCTGATTGTTCCCAACTTTCCCTACAGGATGAATGGCAGCTCAGCAGAGTCAGCTCAGATCATGCAGTCCACCTGCAAAGACTGCCAGCTGAGCCACCTGCACGGGTGCACGGGTGCACGGGTGCACAGGTGCGCAGGTCCTTGACAATTACCTAATGAGCCCAGTTGCCTAGATTGGCGGTTCAGCCACAGGCAGACACACCAAGACCTCCTGACACTGGCTCTGCGGGCATACCTGCCAGCTGAATCAGAGACAGTACATTTGAACTGTCTAGCTGCAGCCTCGCATGTCCTCTGGACTGCTGGGCCTCAGGCACCAGCACTGATGGCAAACTGGCATTGCATGCCAGCATGCCACCCCAGTCACTATAGTGTACACTCTTCTGCAGAGGTAACAGGCAGCCACCTGCAACCAGACTGCAGCTAAGACGGAAGGAAATAGTGCAGACACGTGGGCTTTATGGCAAAGCGGTCAAGAAGGAATTGCACCTGCTGCTGTCTCCTGCAGACCCCCACCAGCACTCACCGAGGGCAAGTAAACCCCACCCACTCCCTGGGAAAAGTGGTAGATACACTGGATTGGGCCCTCTTGTGAACCCTGAGAAATCTGCAGACTCCTGGCTGGGCGTGAAGAGCTGAGAAGTTCCATGCCAGTTGCTGCCATCTCCTACAGACTCCCCAGGCAGTGTGTGAGAGCAATTGCACTGCTGAGAACCCCCACTGCAGCATGAGTACACCCCCGCCTCAGTGGTCCTTCTCTTGGACCTTGCTGAACCCATTTGCTAATTCCACCATCGTGCCTGGAGTAGGGGAAGGAGTTCCTAAACCAAGAACCGGGACAGAATCAGAGTCTGCCTGTGCATTGGTGGAATGAAGTCCTGAGAATGGATTAGCTTCAGTTTGGCCATGGAAAGGGCGGAGGTGATACTGACGTGACTGCATATAATCATGCTGCAATCAATGCAAGAAGAGAATTATTTCAACACTCCAGCTTTGGCAAAGCAGTCATGTGTGAACTACATATTGACTTTCTTGTTGAAATATTTCAACTGAGTTCCCATGAGATATTTTCTGTTTTCTACATTATTTTCTTTTATTTGCTTTGATTTAGCGACTATGATTTTTCCCTCTTCTCATTTCCCTATGTAGCTTTCTCACTTTAAGCTCCCATGACAATACTATCATCTTATTTCTTTTTTCCACTTATTAAATTCCTCCTGTCAAACTTTTAGTTTGACATTTTCTACTCTCTCAATCACTCACGTCTTCTTCTGCATTAACCTGCTTTCTTCTCCATCCTGTTTATTTCGCTCTTCCATGTCTTACGTAGGCCCCCTGTGTACCCATACCTCTTTCCACATTAATAATACACAAACATCAACAGATTCTGACAGCCACATAACTATCCTCACCCCCACCATATTCCTCCCTCCCCCTATAGCTCATCCTTGCCCCCACAAATATCTTCTTAAAACTCTCAACACTCACCCTTCAAGACAACTAAAAGTATTCCAACAAAATCTGACCCCATATCCAATTTTCTTTTTTTACTTGTCACTGTCCCCCCATCAACCCCTCCTTAATGACTTTGCTTTCATCTACCCTTCAGTCTCTTCCTTCCACTTCTTCTGCCACATCCTAGAGCAACTGCTGATATTAATTGAGCGTAGGGTGCATAGATTATTGAGAAAGGATGAAACTGTAAATGTAAGCTCTATCTTATATAAGCATTGTATGATAAAATCTGTTGATGCTGATATAGCCAGGTGTGATACTTTTCTCAAAACATAGGGACAGAGTCCAAATCACTTAAATTAGATAGCAGAAAGAGTCTCTGGTCATGTAAAGCTGAAAACATACATGGGGAGGCAATATCTTATTTAAAACTTTTCATGTAAACTATAAACTCTGTCTGTCCTACTAGAGCATAACCCTTAGTACCAAAAAAATGAAAAAGGGGGGATGGTAAGAAAACAAAAATTAAAAACAGATATACATATATGTAGAATCATAGGAAAATAAGGCATCAAAAGCCTCCCAGGGTCTCCCAATTCTCTTGGCAGATCAAGGGGAGAGGAAAGTGAATACCATGTAGCAAGGCTGTACAGAACATTCAAAACAGAGATGAAGAAATTGATAAAGTCAAAGAGGACACAACGCAAACAGTTATGGAATTATCACCCAAAATGTCAAATGTGGATTTGGGGGAAATAAAATATTGAAGAGCTAAATAAAATGGTTCAAAACATGAATGACAAATTCACAAAAAATATAGAATCCATGAACAGGTATCAGACAGAAATAAAAAACTTGTACTGATTACATAAGTTGCAGAAATGACCAATGTGAAGACAGTGTCTGAAATTAAGGGAAAAATATTAAATTATGATAAAGTTCTCAAACAAGCCTCAAAAAGATAACAAAACAAGAAAATATATCATCCAACAGCTACTAGACAGCACTAAAAAGACAAACATAAGGGTAACTGAACTTAGATAAAAATGATGAGGTAACAGAGATGAAATGATTAATTTACTTACAGAAATCAAAATAGAAAAATTTTTAAATATGAGAAAAATGCTTAAAATACAAGTGAGGCTTCTAGAACACCAAACAAATATAATGAATAAAGTAACTCCACAAGATATATCTTAATTAAAATGCCAGAGATTCAACAAAAAAATCAGAATTTTAAAAGCAGTCAGAGAAAACAAAAAATCACATATAATGGTAAACCGATCAGAATTATAGACTTCTCAACACAAAGATCAGAAGAGCTTGGAGTGAAATATTTCAACTCCTAAAAACAAACAACTTCTAACTCAGATTAACATATCTAGCAAAACTTTCCTTTGAAATAGATGGAGAAATTTTGTGGAAAAGCATAACACAAGAGATTTATGTATACTAAAGCATCACTCCATAAAATATAGAAATGACAAAACCAATAAAGCCCAAAACTCAGATGGAACGAAAACATCAACAAGGTCAGCAGAAAAATGACAACGGCAAAAAAGAAGGTAAAACAAAGGCATCGCCAACAGAAAAATAGCAGACTGATAATAATGAATCAACACCTCTCTGTTGTATCTTTCAATATGAATGGACCTTACTGTCCTATTAAAAGACATAGATTGGCAGACTGGATCAAAAATGCAATCCACCATTCTGTTGCACATAGTATCACACACTCCAGATCCAGCTGACTCTGAAAAGCAGTCAGCATGAGGTTTTAGGGGACATCTAGATACAAGGCATAACAGTCCCTGAGCTTTATCCCACTACAGATTACACAGCTTCTGGGCCTGACTCATTGTGTGTGTGTGTGTGTGTGTGTGTGTGTGTGTGTGTGCATGCGCATATGTGTGTGTTTGTGTCAAAGTTGTTTATAATTTGAAGGTTTTGATTGAGACTGAATTTGACTTATAAATATGATTATGGCATTTTGTTGATACCTGAATTTGGCTGAAAAGCTATGGCGTCTGCCCAAGGTTGGTTATAAATGGAGAATGTAGCTATGTAAGAATGAGTTTTAAAGAAGTGCTGGGAGGAAAAAGAGTGAAGCTATTTTGTGATTTTACTCAAGCAATTCCATCTAGCGCATTCAAACACTTGTTTATTCTTGGTATAATGAGAAGCAGGCGTATGGGAACTGTGCAGCAGTCTGAACTTGAGTAAAAATTCCATCTCTGAGATCTGGGCTAAATTATTATCCCTCTGTGAGACTTCTGAACAGAAAACTAGTGGGACTGAAGACTTTCAAGGCCCTTTCCAAACCTTACATTTTGTGAAATTCTTGCAATTGCATGATTTCATAGGAGAAAAATTTCCCTTTGGTTTTTGTTTCTGAATTGAGTCCAAATGCTGTATACATTGGCTCCTATACGAATAATTAGTATGTAGTAAAAAAAGATAGTGCCTTGAACTCACTATACCCTTGATGTTTCTGGCTAAATTGTCAGGATCCTTGCTACTTCATGTGAGAACTGTGGACCAGTGACATCAATATCACCTGAGAGCTTGTTAGAAATAGAGATGTCAATCCTTACCCTAGACCTACTGCATCTACATTTTTACAAGGTCTCTATGTGATTCTTTTGCACATTACAGTCTGAGAAACATTGAGCCAGAGTTGAAGAAAACATCTTTTGTCTTTCATTCTACTCCTGCAGATTTAAAATAGATACTGTTCAGAGGAAGGAAAAGGTGAAAATACCTCCTGCTTATTGTGTTGGAAGAGTGTCAAAGTCAGTGGTCATTCTGTTCCCTGGTAACGGTAATGATCAATGTATAACTCCAAAGCTCACCAGTCTGAAATAAGTTCAAATTATTGCTACCTTAGAAAAGAACTTTACACATTGTACATATGTATTGAATTATGATACAATATCCCATAAATATGTGTCAAAAATAAACACTTAAAGTAGGTACTTTTAATGTATTAAAAACTTTTTATTTATTTAATTATGTACATTTATGCAGTACATAATTATTACATTCATCATGAGGAATTGGTACATGCACATAACTCATCTCAATTCTTTTTTCCCCTCCCTTCCCTTCTCCTCCTTTCTTGATCCTCTTCCCATTTGAACATTTTCTTCCTACTTCCCAATATCTATCATCCATTTTGGTCCTTCTTTGTGCTTTTCAGTTTCTCACACTAAAGAAACAATGAAATATTTAAATATGTGTGTCCAGTTTATTTCACTTAAAAGTATAGTCTCAAGGTGCATCCATTTCCCTAAAAGTGTCTCAGGTTTATCCTTCTTTATGGCAGAGTAGTACTCCATTGTATATAAAAAACAAATTTTCTTTCTTTATTTTTGTTTTGTTTTGTTTTGTTTTTCTTCCGGTACCAGGAATCGAACTCATGACCTTACACATGCCAAGCAGGCGCTTTTGCCACTGAGCTAAATCCCCAGCCCCAAAAAACAAATTTTCTTTATGCATCCATCTCCTGATGGACAAGTAGAGCTGTTACCAGTATTTAGCTATTAGAAATTGTGCTGCTATAAACGTGAATGCATATATCACTGTGGTTTGATGCATTTACATCTTTTGTGAAGATACCAAGACAGAGACTAGCTAGGTCAAATGGAACCCCTAGTTTCAGTTTTTTTAGGAATATCCACTCTGATTTCCATAGCGGTTGTACCACCAACAGTCGGGAAGGGTTTCTTTTCCCTACCATCTCACTAGCATGTGTTATTGGTCAATTTCTTGATAACAGCCATTCTTTCTAAGTGAGATGGAATCTCAGTGTTGTTTTAATTTGCATTTCTCAAGTGACAAGTGATGTTGAACATTGCTTCATATATATATTTGCTGCTTGTACTTCTTCATTAGTTCCCTTAACACATATCAAGCAACTTTCTTTGTCTCCCTTGATCAGTCTTGACTTGAAATCCACTTTGTCTTCAAATAGAATAGCTGCCCCTGCTTTTTTCCAGGTTTCTGTCACATGGCATATTCTTTTTCATCCTTTGACTTTTTCAGTTGATGCATTTCTTATTAAGTTAGATGTGTTTCTTATACACAACATGTTGTTGGATCTTGGTTCTTGCTTCATCCTGTCAATGCATTTCCTTGGTGACCTGAGACCATTTACATTGATCATTGTCACTGATTTGTATTGACTTATACTTGTCATATTTGTTTACTTTGCTGACTTCCCTTCTTTCCCCTATTTTAAATTGCTTTCCTTGACAGGTGAATTCATTCTATTGGGATTCATGGAATTGTTGTCCTATTTCTAGAATATTTTTCAGAACTTTTTGGAGTCCTAGCTTGGTAGTCATGTATTTCTTCAGGTGATCTTTATCATGGAAGTAAATTGTTTTTCCATTAGTTTTGAAAAAATATTTTGTGGGGTACATCAATCTGGGTTGGAGGCTGTTTTCCTTAAATTCTTGAAATACTTCACTCCAAGCTCTCCTTGACTTAAGAGTTTGTGTTAAGAAGTCTGCTGTGAATTTGATGGGCTTTCCATTAGGTGATTTTTTTTTTCTTTTCTAACAACATTTACTATTTTGTTCTTGTGTTGAATTCTTGTGTGGAATCTTGACTGTTATATGCATGGGTATGATTTTATGCTGATCATGACTAATTGGAGTTTTGTATGCCCCCATTACTATATGTCAGTTTCTTACTCCATGCTTGTGAAGTTTGATGACATTACTTCTGTGAACACTTGTTTATGTCCTTTTTGCTAGTTTCTGATTTTTCATTGATTCCTATCAGTCTTCTATTATTCTTCTTTGCATCATCTGGGAGCTGTTGGATTGACTTTTCATAGTTCTTTGCTATTTTTAATAAATGTTTCATTTCATAATCACTAATCCAAACCGGTGTTCTAGATCAGATATTTCTCACATTGGTTGATTCTGCTGCATATACTTTCAATAGAATTTTGATCTTCTGGATAGCCAGTTCTTTAATCCAGTTCTTTCCTATGTTGAGCATTCATTGTTTCTATTACTTCTTAAGCTTCTCTTTTTTTTATCTGTATATATTCTAGATTCACTGACCATGTGCTTCACTATAGTCATTATCTCTTTAGTTACCTATGAAATTATTTCTAAGTTGGTTTTTCTATGCAGCCTCATTTATCTGCTTTGTTATTTCTGCTGCTACCATTTCAGAAAGTTCAGCTAGGTGGCTTTTGTTTTTTTCTGCCTCAATGCTCCCTGGATTTGCCTTGGGTAAACTGGAGGTTTGGGGCTCCATCTTGCTTCTGTGTCTTCTCATCCTCTATATTTAAAATTTTGTTTTCTGTGTTGATGCTTATAAACTACTTATGACAGGTAGCTTTGTTCTAGTATTGTGACTTCCTCAGGAAATTACTATTTTTCAGAGGTGTCTTCTAGGTTTAGATGGCTTTTGGCTCTGTCCCAAGATCCTGCCTCTTCAGTTTACTAGGGATGAGAAGTTGCTTCCTATTTGGCCAAGCAACCAGTTCTTTGCTGTTGACCTATCACATTGTTTATGAACCCTAGAGAATCTGGGAATTGGTATATAAGGAAGAACAACTGATTACAACAACTATTTCAATTTAGCTCAAGTTGTAAAATCAGTAATAACAGTAGCATCAAATAGAGTCTAGAAAGTGACATATTGTGGTAACTCTTTATTTGCCATCTTAAACCATGAGTACAAGATTTATAATTATATAACAAAACATAAAACAAATGGAAAAATTACGTACATTAAATATACCCACAATAGAGTGATTTTACCCTCAAGGGAGAAAATTTAAAAGGGATAGGAGAGAAAATAGAAAATGAAAGAAACAGATTAGAAGCAAAGCTGGAGGGCAAAGGAAGATTACTCAAGCTTTGGGAGACTGGTGAAGACAGGAGAGAAAAAGAGCATTGAAAGACAAAAACAAGGACTAAGCAAAACCAATAAAACTAAAAAACAATGTTCACACATGAAAAACAATAATAATTAAGAAAACGAACACAAAAAGAAGTGATATCTCTGTGATTTCAAGCTTGTGGTTATATTCTAGGGTCTACAGTTGTGTGGTCATTTCCAATTCGGGGTGTGTCTTTGCTGTCTTGGGTAGACAAAGGAGTCAGACAGAGCCCACATCCATGCTGGATGACCCCAGGAAGCGTGCGGTAGGATTAGGGTGTGGATTATTATTATAAATCAACTAATGTTTGGAATATCTGATCTAGAACACAGGTTTGGGATTAGTGATTATCAAATGAAACATTTATTAAAAATAGCAAAGAACTATGAAAAATCAATCCAATGGCCTCTAGATGATGCAAAGAAGAATAATAGAATAATAATCCAAACTATTCTGCAGTAGGAATAGGGCAGGGTACTGATTTTGGTGCTTTCAGCTCCATAGAAGTTCAAGCTAATCATTGCTTCTGGTTGTGGAGTCGGAGGCTGACTTGTTCAGCCTGCAACAATCTAGGTGCCTCTTGCCAATCTGACCTCAGCTCCGTGATCCTGGATATCTTCCACAGTTGTGCCTCACTGCTGGGAGCCCTGAACAGAAGCCAATACATGGCTTCTCTGAGTCCTGCATTCAATTTAATAGGGATGACGATTTTCTCCCTCAAAATGGCATCTGACCAAATTCCCTCCCCAGGGAACACTTGGACTGCAGTTAACCACCAGGTGTTGTAATTCACATCATCCTCTGCTTTGTTCCACGGATGCATTTCTCTGTTGAAGCCTCTGCAGTCCCCCACCTTTATTGTGTCTCTGTAGATTTGAGCCTCCTCTCTCGCACCATGAGCTGGGAGTTAGGGAGAAAGTGCAACTTGCCTCCTCCTGTTTCTGTGTTCAGGTCTGTCTGTACACTTTCTCTGTGGCCTCCGATTTTCCCTTCAGAGCCTTCCTTGGTCAGTCTCCCTCATTTTCTTCATCAAATTGTTTTTTTTTTTGGTTTTTGGTTTTTCTCTGGTACCGGGAACCGAACTCACGACCTTGCGCTTGCCAGGCAGGTGCTTTTGCCGCTGAGCTAAATCCCCAGCCCCTTCATCAAATTGTTATACTCCAGTGTCTCGATTCTGAGACTCAGAGAGGCTGGCCTTCTACTGTGTTCTGCTCTGCCATCTTCCTAGAAGTCTACTTTCTACTTTATAGAAAAGGAAAAGCTAAGAGAGTTTAGAAAACTTTTCTATGGTCATACAACTTAAGTTGTAGGGTCAGAATTTCTACTGAGGCATGCTTGAGTTCATTCTTCAATTTGAAGAGCCATAGAAGGATGTCAGCAAGGGAGTATATCTTAGAGGTAAGGTCTGCTAACAACTCTCATTTTCACTATTGAGGGATTGAGGTACAGATGCAGTGAGGGTTAGCGCTACCTCCATGGATTATAGTGGGTGTTTGGGACTCTTTTTCTCCCTGCTGCCCTCTGAGTTACTTGAGAATAGGGATTAGATTTTACTTATCATGTTACTTCTTCTCATCACTTATAAAGGGGCACACATGTAGAAGCCACTCAATAAATATTTGTTGAATTCATATTGTTCAGTGAATACTTAATTCAAAGGGAGTTTATAGGTCACTATATTTGCACGTTGAAGTAGAATAATGATTTATGTGTAGCTCAACTTAGTCATTACTTTGAATATCCTCTCAGGAACAAAGGAGTTTACTTAATCTTGACATTCAAAGTCAATTTTTTAAGGTCAATTTTGTAGTCTTAACTTATCATCAGTTGATTTGGAATGAATACACAGTCAAATTGGTTCTTCACTCAGCTTTCTCTTTGGAATGACATGTTAAGTCTGAGGAGCTCACTACTGAGCTCATCACTACTTTGGCATCAATTCTGTACATAAAAACTGAAAACATTTCTTGTCCTCTCGATGCTAAAGTATGCTAAAGTATGCAATGTCTCAAAAATCATTCAACCGGAAATGAGGAAAATTTAATGCCCAGTGGGACAAAACACTGACCAATGGGGCATGGAAGCTAGATGGTAATTTCTTCCATTTTTCCTCCCCTGGAAAATGTACTTTATGTGACTTTTCATGCACTATATGAAATTAAGCAGTTACTTATCTTTTGCAGTGGTTAAGTCAATAACATATTCTTATTTTGCTCCCTTCCTTGTTTTATTTCCCTATACATCTTTACTTATCCTTGGCATTATAGTTCCCAGAAAAGTCTCTGTGTTAAGTTTTCCTTCCAGGAACTTGGACTAAGACCCACAGGGATGGATATCAGGCTTTAGGATGGCATCTTTCCATACTATTCTCTCCTGAAATGTACTATTCTATGTCTTGCTTTTGGTCATCATCACCCCTCTGTGTTGTTACCTGCTGATAGATTTCAATCGAAACTATTACTTGACTTAAAGTTCCTACTGTATCCATGAAGTGTGGCCTTTTATCTAAGCTCTGAGGACTTTAGGGAACTCTGTTGGCTGTAGAGGAGATACTGAATTGTTTCCAACACACCATGGGGATCCCTGGGGCATCTAGGGATTTTGTAAAGTCCATCTTCTGGATGACCCATTAATCTATTTTCATTCCCTTTCTAAGCTCTGGTGACTTGAAGATTTGTTTGTGAGTCTTTCTGCCTCTAAGAGCTGTAGTTAGAAAAAGTGTGGTATGAGATTTTTTAAATCTTGACTTAATAATTTATCTGGAATCTCCAACACCTTCTGTTCCTGAACTGGCCAAGGAGATCTCTCCAGTACCTATCCTGCATTTTCCTTGCATTATCTCCCCCCTACACAAAACCCATCAGCATGAAATCTTAAAGTCTAGGTGGAAGCATTGAAATTAGTTCTCAGATATAAATATATTCTTTTCATATTGTTTATTCAAGTCCTTGTCCTCTGAGGCAAAAGATACAGAGTTTGCAACTCATAGAAAGTATTTTCTCCAAAGACAATTGTTTCTCTCATTAAATCAGACATTATACTGGGAAATTCAGAAACAGTACTAGTTAGATTTTCCTTTTGCATTTCTGTTGTATGAAACTATTTTTGGGCCTTAAATATATGATGATGTAGCTCCCTGGGTTTGAGGAAGACCTTGGGGAATCAAGAAGTGGCAGATCAGTTAGCAATAGTTTAGTATTTCCCAATACTGTCCCACAACTAATGAAAGAATGAGCATAGCTGAAATTAAGGCTGGTATTAGGCGAACTTCTTCGACATAACCATCATTCCCTGGTGCAATACCTTTATTTCTCTTTCTACAACTCTCTTCCTAATATCTAGCCCCCTATGTCCCTCCTCATTAAGTTGCTCTAAGTAGTCACTAAGATAGATTTTATTGCATACTCGAAAGCACAATATATTTTTATAGGGGCACTAACTGACTTGCAGTTCTGCTAAACGTGTCTGAGATTCGAATTACCAGTCCAATTTTATTGTGAATTATCCCATTAGGGGGGAAGAGGATTGATTAACCGGATCTTGCTGAGCCCCAGGATAGAAACTTATCTTTACTGTATTCAAAGACCTTTCTTTCTTTTTTCTTTTGTTTATTCGCTTTTTAAATTGAGATATAACTCACACACCATGAAATTTGCCCTTTTAAAATATAAAACTTGTTGTTTTTCTTTATATACACAGAATTGTACAAGCTTCACTACTATCTAATTCAGCATGTTTTTTCCATCAGAAAAGTAATTCTGCAGTCATTCTCTGTTCTGTCTTCCATCAACCCATAATGAACACTAATTTATTGTCTTGGTAGATTTGCTTATTTGGACACTTCTAAATAGAATCATATTGTGTGTGGCTTCCTTCATTTAGTATCATGTACTCAAATTTTATGTGTGTTGTAGTATTTAACAGGACATCATTGGTTGGTGTGGCTAAATAATGCTCTATTCTTTGACTCTACCGTATTTTGCTTATCCATTTACTAGTTGATAGATATTTAGGTTGTTTCCCCTTTTTGCTATTGTGAGCAGTGTCACTTTGAATATTTGTATACAAGTATTTGAGTATTTATTTTCAATTGCTTTATATATAGAGGTAAGTGTGGAATTGCTGAGTCATCTGGTAACTCTCCAGTTAACACTGGAGGAGTTGCCAAACTGTTCTTACAAAGAAGCTGCAAAATTCTTACTCACACTGTATGAAGGTATGAGTTTCTGTATATATTTACCAACATATGCCTGTCTTTATGCTGTTCAAGTAATATACAAATATTATTTTGAGTTTGGATTTTTTAATAAATTCAGCAATATTTCGTGGGCTTCTTGGTCCTTTGTATATCTTCATTGCAGAAATACCTATTCAAATTTTACACCTAATTTTACTTGGGCTATTTTGTTATTTTGTTGTTGAGTTGTAATCCATTGTGTACATGCGCGCACATATGCACACACACACACACACACATTCTGGATAATGGCTCATAATTAGGTGTATGATTTGAAATAACTTTCTCCTATTTTGTAAATTGAGTTTTCTTTAGTTTTCCTGATTGTGGCCATCCCAAGGGATGTGAGGTGACATTTCATTGTGATTTTCATTTGTGTTTACCTGATAATCAGTGGTACTGAGCATCTCTCATGTACTTTTCAGCCATTTGTATGTCATCTCTGCAGAAATCTCTATAAAAATCATTTGCTCATTGTTTTTTTTTTTTTTTTTTGGTTTTTTTCCGGTACCAGGAACCGAACTCACGACCTTGCGCTTGCCAGGCAGGCGCTTTGCCGCTGAGCTAAATCCCCAGCCCCTGTTTGTTATTTTTGGAATGGTCTTTCTATGTAGCCTGTGGTGGCCTCAAACTGACTACATAGACTAGGCTGACCTCAAACTCTTAGTGATCTTCCGGCCTCAGGATTATATGTGTGCACTACCATGCTTGGTCATTTGTCCATTCTTAAACTGGGTTATTTAACTGTCTTTGTGGAGTTATAGGAGTTCTTGGTATAGTCTGGATATCAATCCCTTATCAGATATATCACGTTATAGTTTGGTCTGAAGTGTTTCTCAGATATTCATTTGCTGAAGGCTTGGTTCCTAGCCGTTGTTGCTATTGGGATTTGGTAGAACTATTTAGAGGTGGCTGTAATAAGGAAATTAGGTCATTGGGGCATGCCCTAGAAGGGAATACTGGCCCCTCCTTTCTCTTTCTGGTTCAGAGGACTTTAAAACTGATTTATGGGAAGAGTTTAGGAAGTTTACAGATGCAGGCTGGAAAAGCTGTAAACTGCTGTAAGCAGAGCTTGGTAGGCAATGCTGGTCAGAACCCCCCAAAACACATAGAATTATGATAAGA
The DNA here is from genome assembly GCF_000276665.1 of Chinchilla lanigera. Taxonomy (NCBI): domain Eukaryota; kingdom Metazoa; phylum Chordata; class Mammalia; order Rodentia; family Chinchillidae; genus Chinchilla; species Chinchilla lanigera. Next base: position 322,901 of record NW_004955498.1, on the reverse strand, counting down.
ATGTAGACAGGTAAAGAGTAGGTGCATGAAACTGCAGATGAGAATGAGGATTCTTGAGAATTGGACTACGGGCCATTCATGTTACATTCTGATAAAGAATCTGTCTACATTTTCTCCATATTTAAAGAGTTTGTATAAGGCAAATCTTAAAAGCAATGGACTAATTGTTCTTGTGAAAATTTCTAGGCAATAGAGTGTTCAGGTTGTGGCATGGGCATTGCTGGCAGTTCTTAGCTAAATTCACAGTAAGAAGCAGGAGCAAAAACAAATATTTTTAGAAGCTGAAGAAGTTTGGGTAATAAGGAAGCTTGTGTACAGCTGGGACTGAGATATGCATGGTTGCTAAACAGATAGATGTCATTTAAAAATACTTAGCTGCCAGGACAATGAGCAAGATGCCTGGAGACATCTCAGAAATTGTCCAAACCCCACCCTTCACAAGCTCAGAGTTGTATAAAAGTGTAAACACCTGAAAAAGACTTTGTAAGGGTTGTAAGGTCATGGAGGCGTCCACCTAGTTTTCTAGGCAACACAGCCTTCCTAGGAAGGCTTGGAAGTCCTGGCAAAAATGTGCAACAGATTTGGAGTACCTGCTGAGAGATCCTGAGAGGAATGTGTAAAGCTGTGAGTGAAGCAGAAAGTGAAGTGTAAATTTCTCTCCCAGGAAGCGGGAGACACAGGGAATGTGCATCATCTGCTGAGGAAAGCGGCAGGCATGAGTACAGCCAACCCAAGAGAAGGCCATGTGGGCTGTAACTGGCAGTGTCGTAGGGGCGGGGCTACCCAAATCCCCTGGAGCTCACATCTCAGCACTACCTGTTCTGGAAGATGGTTACAACAGAATTTAATACTTGTCCAGTTGTGTTTCAGTTTTGTTTTGGACCAATTCCTTTCTCTTGGAGTTTTCCTCCCTTCTGGAGTAAAAATATTTACCCTGTGCCATTATTTCCTAAAAGAATGTAACTTGTTTTTTAATTTTTTTTCACAGAAACTCACAGCTAAATGTTTGCCTTAATTGTCAGAAGGGGCTATGGCCTTGAGACTTTTAAACAGCACTAAAACTATTAGGACGTTGGCACCTCTTAGAGAGGGTTTACGGACATTTTACAAGGGACAGAATGTTATGGTTTAAATTTAAAGTGCTCCCCCCAATCTCTTATGCTCAGAGATGGTTTTTTCAGTAGGCTATTGGATTATGGGGGCCCTATACTCATTAGTGGACTAAATCCTTGATTAATTCATAGCTGAATGTTGTGTTAGGAAATGAAGCCTAGGTGGAGGAGGTGGGTCACTGGGCATGTGACCTAAATGAGTCTGTTCTATTTCCCAGTCCCTTCCTTGTTCTCTGGCTCTCTTTAAAATCTCTCTCTTAGGGGCTGGGGATTGAGCTCAGCGGCAAAGCGCCTGCCTGGCAAGCGCAAGGTCGTGAATTCGGTTCCCGGTACCGGAGAAAAACCAAAAAAAAAAAAAAAAAAAAAAAAAAAAAAACAAAGCTAAAATCTCTCTGTCTCTGTCTGTCTCTGTCTCTCTGTCTGTCTCTGTTTGTCTCTGTCTCTGTCTCTGTCTCTCTTTCTCTCCCTCCCTCCTAACCACCATGAGGTGATTTGTTTTCCTGTACAATGCCCTACCATGATATTCCTGCCTTGGATTCAGCTAACCATAGTAATAAATTCTCTAAAATTATGAGCCAAAACCAAATCTCTCCTTTAAATTGCAGGTGTCAGGTATTTTGTCTCAGCAATGAGGAAGCTTAGGCAGTAGGGTTTCACTGTTGCCGGGAATCAGATGGATGGCAAACCACTGGCAGGGAATTTAACTTGTAAGGAGCATTGTTCAGGAAAAAAAGGATGAGATTGAACTTACCAGCTGAAAGCTTTTTGGGAATATTTAATTATTAATTGATACACAATGTAAGTAATTATGTGGGATAGTGTGGTAGTTCAATGCATGCAAACAGTGTATAGTAAATATTTTTAACACTTCAAATATTCATCATTTTTTTGTGGGGAGAACATTCAAAGTCCTCTACTGTAATTCTGATATGAACAGTAGATTCTTTTTAAGTATACTCACCCAAATGTGCAGTAGAACTTATTTTTCCTATCGAATTGCATTTTGGTTCCTGTTACCCATCTTCTCTCTAGGCTCCCTACCCTCTACTATCTCAGGCTATAGTGAACTTTGTTATACTTTCTATATATGTGAAGTCAATTTTTTTGGCTTCTCTCTATAAGTGAGAACATGTAGTATTTTTCCCACTATGCCTGGCTTATTTCATTTATATAATATCCTTTTAGGCTCATCCATGTATTAGTTGACAACTTTTTAATATATGCCCCGATTTGTATTGAAAGTTATTCACATCTGCTCACAGTTTTTCATAATCTGCCCCTGGCAGTTTGGAAGCATAAGAATACTCTGTGCTTTACCTAAAAATTGTAATTTACTACATATATCAAAGTCCTTGAAGTTCAGAGGTACATCTATCCTTCCTTGTGTGTAAAACTTTTAAGAGTTCTTTTCTGGTGAAAGTTGTCTACTGTTTCCATGGAAAATAAAGGTTTACTAAAGAGCTTATTTGCATATGGAGATGTGCCTGTGTCTTGATTATCCCCAAATGTATCCTGCAGAGGAGTCATCTTTGCTCTCTCACATTTGTTTCTTTGAATCAATGCAGTTGAAATCCTGGATAAATATAGAAAATGTCTGTGGTCTTAACATTTATGTTCCAGCTTTTTTTATTGTGATTTAAATAAAGACAAAATATCATGTGCATAAACAAACAAAATATAGTCAAGCATTGCTATTTCTAAAAATGGAATCTAATCATCCAAACTAGAAATTCTTATTTAATTTATAAACTCATGGAAAAGCATCTTTGCTAATTCTAAAGAATTGGAGCCTGGGCTGTTAGGTAGTATATCCTTTACATAAGCATTTGAATTGAAATTTCTGAAACAAATTGGAAATTTGAATCTCAAAATAGCTTATTATGTGTAATATGTAGGCCCTGGATGTAAAAATGCTTGGCATTAAAAGCTTTATGTAACTGTGATTTTTATTTCTTAATTTCCCAGTTTCGTACAGGGCATTTTAAAATCTATTGTTCCCCATCTCTAAATAACGTTTCCAGGATCCAGTACATCATTATGCTATCTAGGAAAGTTGGCATCACCTGGTCACTATGCAGCGTAGGAAGGAAATGATTGACATGCGTGGAAATCCACGCTGTGGTGGATATTTGGCATGCTTCTTTGCTACCTACCATCTGAATTCTTTTCCTATGTTTGAAGGCCATGCTTAACATATGACCTTTCTTCCTACTAGAGAAAATGAAAATCTTCTTATTTTGTCTTTTTTGAGAAAGGGTCTCACTATGCAGTTCAGGCTGGCCTTCAGTTCACTTTGTAGCCCAGGCTGGTCTCTAACTCGCAAAGATCCTCCTGCCTCAGCCTCCTGAGTGCTGGGATTACAGGCCTGTGCCACCACGCCTGGCGAGAAAATGAAAATCTTGATACTTGCTTATCCAGTTTCCTTTGAAGCTAGAGATGTCTATTCAGAAACGGCTGCCCCTGTCCTTAAGTAAAAAACTAAAGATAAAAGCAGGGTGGGGGAAATTCCATTCTGCCAGGTATAGCATTGCTGTGGTGGCAGCTTCTTTACTGGCCAGCACCAGTGATGTCTAGAACCAGCAGCAGTGGCAATAGTGTCTTCCACCACTTCCTTGGTGTTGCGTTTAGCCATGATCCCTTTCTGTTTGGCTTTTCAGCCCTTCTGGAACCTGTGAACTAACCGGTATCCAGGAGTGAATTGAGTTTCTGTTTCAGTTTGGCAGGAAATGAGTCCCATTACTTATTGTCACCCCCAATCTCGATCAGGTACACTCACGCATCTTACCTTCTCATGAACTGAGGAAAGGAAAAGGGATCAGAAGAAGAGTAAGTGGGTGAGATACCTGTGTTTCAGATTCATGTCTTCAGCTTGGGGTTGAGAAGAAAACCTAAATGAGGAAATCATTCGTTCTCCTGTTCAATTCTGGGAGCTCTTACAAGGTATTCCTATGGTGCATGGGGGCACACACATCAGAATAAAATGAGTAGTATAGCATAGTGTGTTGGTTTGGGGGATATTTTTGCAAGGGAGAACAATATAATATAGGACACATATTTTATAAGATTATTTATAATAGGCATCCAAGGAATGGTATACAAGAGTGCAGGAAATCTGTCCACAAACTACAGACCAAGGCATCTAGCCAAGGGCCTGGATCCCATGGTAATGTCCTGCATGAGTCCAGCTGAAGACCTAGCGCCCATAACAATGCCTCCCATGAGTCCAACTGGAGGCCCAGAGCCCATAACAATATCTCATGCAGGTTTGTTTCACAGATCTGCACCGTGAAGGCCCAAAGTTCAGTGGTGGAATCTGTGAAGTCTGTGCTAGTGGGATGAAGGATCTGTGCTAGGAGGCTGAGGGATCTGCACTGGAGACGGGAAGCAATGCTCAGAAGAACCAGAGCTCTCCTGAAAGGTATCACAGCCATCCTCAGCAACAGTGAGGTCCCAAGCTCCTCCAGTAATCAAAATGGCTGAGTTCCCATCAGGGAAGCTAACGCAGCAAGCTTCTCCAGGAGACAGGCAGTGAACCATCTTCCCCTCCGGAGCCAGGAAGTGATGCTCAGAGTGAGGACCAGAGCTCCCCCAAAGTGAACCAAAGCCATTCTCAGTGCCAACGAGGTCCTGAGCTCCTTGGAGGATGAAAACAGCCAAGTTCATCGGAAAGCCAGTATGACGAGCTCCTCCAAAACAATCAACAGCTCCTTACAGCTTCCACCAGCTCCCAACAGCTTCTCTCAGCTCCCAACAGCCTCCATCTCCTTCTCCAGTTCTGCCTCTTATGCTGCTGGCAATAATCCCCAGGTGGACCTCTCATACCCAGTACCACGCTTACTCAGTTCAGCTGGGGGTTACAAGTTGACCACCAGTTATCAATCCACTATGCATGGTTAGACAGGTAGGGGGTCTAAACTAACTCCTGAGAATTTCACCATCTTCCATGTGGCGAAGAAATCATCTGTTGGTTCCCATATATCCTAAGGAAGAATGTGGTATATAACTAATAGTGCTTAGTGGTAAGTTTATGAGGAGATCACAAGAATGGACCACATAATCTTGTACTTGAAGATAGCAGGTTAACTTGACTGCGTCTGAGATGCAATGAGAGATGCAGCTAAATCTCAAGGGAGTGAGCTATGCCAATGAGAACCAAAGTGAGGCCAAGTGAACAGGAAGTGCCTTTGGATCTGTCAGAGCAGAGAGATAGCAGACCACTCATTCCAAGCCTAAGACCAATGGTTCATGAGGGACAAGGATAAGGGACAAGTATTGCTTCTGACACAGAAGCCAGTGGAGACCATGTTAAACAGTCATTATTGGATGGAGAATAATACTGTTTGATTTTATTAATAGGTGATAGATAGTCCTTCAATGGTGTTGAAAGGAGACTTGGGTAGAATGAGATCATAATTTCTATCAAACTCATTTCACATTAGATAAAACAGGTACATTGGCCTCCTAGGAAATTCATTTTATCAAATGAATTCCCTGTGCATGGAAATGCGGCTTATAGATGTTGAGATATTCACCAAAAGGTATTTTTTATTCTGTCTCTATATTAGACAAGGATTTTTATAGAAATGCTATGCATTTGTCACTAGTCCATATTTACATTTTTAATTCCTATAAATGGTTAAGCTTGTTCAGTATGTTGAAACCTATCATATTTGAATGTAGAGTCCAAAAGTAAATTGCCTAGCTCCTAATGTTGTCATTTGACAGTGTTCAAGTCACAAAATTAGCATTTCCCCCTTTCAATTGGATGAGAGAATGTGGCCAATTTCTAGCATTCAAATCCTATGTGGCATTCGGGTCCTCTGGCCACATTCATCAAATGAGCCATCCATATGCAGGGTACTAATCAACATTACTTGGCATCACATTTTTACTGATATGACTTCTCTTTTGAGAATGTTCATTCATTCACACTGTCAGGTTTTATTAAGCTATAACCCAATTCCTTGGGCATTTAGAGACATGGCTAGTCATTACAATTATTGTAGTTGAGGCAGAGAGGGAAGCCAAGGAATTGGCCTGAGGAAGTTGTAGAGTTAGAATTTATTAATAACGTAGTTGTTTACTCTCATTGAACCTGTATTTGTTAGAGATGATATCCACCATCACTTTAATTTCATTCCTTTGGGATTAGGTAGTCTACCTATGGAATTAGTGAGGCTGTTAGCATGTCATATTTCTGAAATGTCACTTTGCCACCAAGGACCTGATGTAATTTATTTGATTTGGTTGATTATATGTATATTTTTAAAACTCCTTTGCTGTACCATCTAGTTGAGCAGTTTGAAATGAGATTCTGTATTTTTCCCAGAGGATCAAAATATATTAAGGTCTGCATGCATGTAATATACATTCTTTCAATTCCCATTGTCCAGGGACAGTGCTATTTAATCAGCTTGATATGAAGATAGCTCTGGGGTAGTGATAAAAATGAAATTCTCAGATTAACATTTCAAAAACTATTTTTAAGAAAAACATAAATAAGTGGACTGGATTTTCCTAAACACTAGTGTGAATTTGCCATGTATAAAATGAAAATGCATGAGAAAGTGATATATATTGAAGGTTGAACTGTTATTATCAGTCACGATTAAAATTTTATTAGAAATTGTACAAGGACAGCCCAGAATTAGCATATCCTTAGTTTTAGAAGTATGATCAATTTGAGTGTCACTGTAGAACATTAGATTTTTCTCTTTATATCTCTGTTATGATTGTGAGAAAGTAATTGAAAGTTCATACTGTTTTAAGTCTTGTTTTTTAATAGTTCACGTAAACAGTGATGATATCCTTTTCATCTCTTCGTATTTATGACTCTCAGCTATTAGCAAGCATTGTGCTAAGTAATGCTAATATGAACATAGATCTAGTCAGAGGTCAGGCCTGCACAAGTTGCTAAACGGTATTGCGAGAAAATCGAGTTATTTGCTCCCTGGGTTATCATTGTTTGTAAGATAGAGACACAAGGCACTTGTGAAAGTAATTTGTGAGAAAAATCAAGACCAGTGTGAATATCTTGCTAAAAATTGCAAAAAAAACACAGATTAGGCTACAAATTAAGAACAGCTCATGGTATATTGCATAAAATAAACTCCACAAAACCACACATTCTTTATTTCCTTATAAAATAAAACCACGCATACTTTATTTCGTTAATGAAAATCCTTTACAAAATAAAACAGAATCAGATTCAGTTATTGCTATGGACTCAATTGTACCTTCCCAAATCGCTACGTTGAAGTCCTAACCTAACTCCTAGTACCTCAGAGTGTGGTTTACTTTGGGGATAGCATCTTTAAAGAGATATTTATGCTAAAATGAGGTTGTTCAACTGGGTCCTAATTGAAAATCACTGGTGTCTATAAGAAGTGGAGATTAGGTTATAGATACACACAGAGGGATGACCATGTGGAGATACAGGGTGAGGGCAACTTTTGCAAACCAGAGTGCAGCCTCAAAGAAAGCAACCATGTTTACACCTTTATCTCAGAAATTTTTAGCCTCCAGAATTGTGAGATAATGAATTTGTGTTGTGTGACTTACTCCTTCTGTGGCACATTGTTATGGCAGTTTTAGCCAAGTCATACTGTACAATCATATACACAAATTGTTTAAATATTCTTCACCGTGTGGAGTGTCATTACTAGTGTGTAGGGAGGTAAACATTTTGGACATCTATAATTTCTTATATATTTATATTCTGTCAGATCCCCTTTTCAACCTTTCTCAATTTAAATTTTTCTTAACGTTTGGAGGCTTTTTACCACTAAATGAGGGTGAAAATAAAGGAAGAAGAAAACATGGGATAAGGAGAACTGGGGACACCAAAAAAGGGGTAAAGAGAATCCTGAGATGGCAATCAGAGCCTCAGGATAAGAGCTGTGCCCCAGATGTAACCAATCCGGATTGTAATAATGAGACCCAAAATGTGCTGCAACCATTGCCTTCTCCTCTTTAACCTTAGAATCAAGTGACTAAGGGAGCCTAGCCCAGGTCATTATTTGCCCTTGACTTGACCATTTGCTGGTCAGTTTCCTACACTGCTTTATAGAGCCTTCTGCCTGGAGCAGCCAATGACAAAATTTCATCTCATAGAGGTGTTTTGCTTTCTTTCCAGTTGGAACTTAAAAGCGAAAACTACATAGCAACCTACTTGCCGAATCACATCCCCATCATGTATCCAGTACCAAACCACACTGCAGCCCTGCCAGATACCCAAGTGTGGCGGGGCTTTATTTCCCAGATCCTGCTCATAATCTGGCTTGCTGTGATCCCAGAAAGGTCTGCTGCAAACTCTCACTGAAATCAAAATTGCAGTATGTTCAGCTTGGCTTCTCTTGAATTTCTTCATTTGGCAATGGCAATACTGCCTATTTAGAGCTAGGTTCAGGACTGAAACTTGGCTTTTCAAAGAAAAGTGGTATATATGTGGAGGAGGAGGCTGTGATACAGGAGGGACTCACAGGTCCTATAAAGTATAGGTAAGGGTCTCGGTTTTCATCTAGGTCTTGAGTACTTGGGGGGTCCTTTTATTAGTATTCTTACTATAAGTATACTTTCTTAGTACGTATTAGTATTCATTATTGTTCTTTAAGGCAGGGATCATCAAACTTCCTGTAAAGGGCAGATAGTAAATATTTTTGGTTTTGCAGCTCATAGACTATCTGTCATAACTACTTAACTCTATAATTGTGACACAAAAGCAACTATTGACTATATTTGAAGAGCTGGATGTGATTATATTGCAATGAAATTTTATTTAAAGCAGTAGGACTCAAGTGAGATTTGGCTCATGAGCTGATTTGCTGGCCCTTCCACATTGCACATACAGTATATGTTTTATGTACTCTTAGACGTATGTGATCCATTTTTGAGAGTATGTAAACAAACCCCTTGCCACAAAAACCAATATGCAATATGCACTCCCTGGTAAATTAACGAATGTCTTCTTGGCCCTTTTCTCTTCCTATGTGTTTCCTTTCTCTCTTTTCTATTTTAATTTGGTTTGCTATCTTATGATCTTTCCATTGTTATGATTTTCTACCATGTGTATTTTTGGTAGGATAGACACTGGATCAAGAAAAAGCAGAGTCTACCTCATTTTTCTACAAATGACAACTGGTAGTAGTGAAATAGTTAAAGGAAAATGTCATTCCTTCTTCAAACTTCACTCTCTCCCTTTATAGAATGACCGAGTTGTGTTTTTGAAGGCGATTTATAGCTTGTCTGCTATTTCAAATGTCTTGCTATGATTAAATTTTAGACATTGACTTGTGCACTTATTTTCTGACCCCTGACCCCTACAAAAGTAACTCAGATCCTGTCATACGTGAATATACTCTTCGATCATTTCCATTGAAGTTTGGTAGATTAGAGGATTCATGTATCAATTCACATTTTAGATTTCAGTACTGCAGCGTGTCATGAAGTCAGTTTTCTTTTTAAACTGCATAGATGAACTCTTAAGTAAAGAATAGGAGTTTGTAATTTTAATGTCTTCAGAGAAAAGTTACAAAATCTAGAGTCAGTTATAATAGCTTAAAGGTGTTGGTTGCATTATCAATTAAAAACTTGTCAAGTAAGCTATTGTAGAAATGCAACTTTTTGGTGTTTATAAATCCTGTATTACTGACACTTATCACATAAGTTGTGAACCTCAGTAGAAAGTGCTCTCTTAATAAGTTTATATGTACGGATGAATCTTAGAAATGAGGTGATAAGGCCTATGGTTCATTGGTAGACAGCTGAGCCAAACCTTGGAACGGCTGAGTAGTACTTAATGATGAGTCGTCTGTAAAGATAAAGACTTCTTGGCCAGGCTACCTGGGTAATAGCTCGGAGACAGCATGTTTTTTGTTTTTTGTTTTTTTTTTTTTTTGGTTTTTCTCCGGTACCGGGAACCGAACTCACGACCTTCCGCTTGCCAGGCAGGCGCTTTTGCCACTGAGCTAAATCCCCAGCCCCGGAGACAGCATGTTTAAAAGAAGATGATCAATACTTTTGTGAAGGGAGGCATGATAATCAAGTTTTTCTTCCAAGAGATGAAAATAAATATAGCAAATGAGAAGACTGAGTATAATTAGGTTTCTATATTCTTGGATCTTTTGAGGGAGTACAAGGAAAATCCTTACATTGTCAACTGCATGCATATACATTAGATGACTTCCATTTCTCAGATTCAGCAAGTGAAGAGAAAATGAGTGTTGATTTACAGAATGCTTTCAGTGGTACTGACGGGAGCTAGACTAGGAAAATGCAGATATCTTTGGAAAGGAAAACAATTCATCAATGAGCTGGACTTTCTAATAGCGGTCTAGAAAAGTACCCGTTGCTCAGGGAGATTGTAGATATTATTATGTCTTTGTTTCTGCTCCTCTCCTCCCTGCTTCTCCATGGTGTTCCAAGCCTAAAACAGGGCCTTGCACATAGTAGGTGCTCATTGAAGATGTATTTAACCCTAATTCTCTTAACATAGGCTTCCTTTCTTCAGAGGAATATCTCCTCAGCTTGACAGGCAGTCATAAAACAAGTTTTAAAAGACCATGCCTCCCTAAAGAAAAATTTAATCCTAAACTCTCCATGTAAGCATGACTAGTCAATCAACTCACTGACTACAAAGCTCCTAGTCTGTGTCAGAAATAAGGGAAGAGTGCTTGAAGTGCCAGGTTTTGAAGTTGTGAGAGGAAATTTCTTTTCAGTTCTGCTTTATTCTATTCCAATAAATAGAAATTTAGTGAATGCTTTCTGTGAGCCAGATACTGCGCTAGGCACTGGATATCAATTACTCTTCAAAACAACATTGCAAAATGATGTTTTATTTCCTTGCTTTGTAGATGAACTTTGTGGGTCTTAGAAAGGTTTATGAGGTATACCAAGGCAATCCTATAAACAGTAACAAGGCAAGGGTTAAATATAAGTTTTTGGTATTTTTCTATCGACCATACTCCTCTGTTAGAAAAAAAAAAAGCCTCACCGAATGGATGCTTCTCACCTACTGTCATGCCTGGGAAGTCTCCTCGGATATACACCAGTGCTCACCACTCCTATTCCTGAGCCATTTCTGTCTTCATAGAAAGTAGCCCATAATCTTTGTCCTACAGATTAGACCTGAAACTTAGGATCTACAGGACAATGTTGCTAATTAATTTACTTTCCTTACTTTGTAATGAGTTAATATCCCTGGCCTATGTTTTTTCTTATTTCTGATAAGTTTAACAAAATCATCTATATCACAAGGGTATTATGAGTATTTCACTCTTCCAGTTTCTTTATATAAACAGGATTTGACCACTGGAACTACCTAAATTTAGACCACGTGCCTACTTGTTTGTTTATGTATTAATTGATTTGTTCACTTAGAAAACATTTATTAAGCATCTATTTTATCTCATGCAATGTACTTGATTGGAATGATTCAGCTATGAATGAGACAGGCACAGGTATGGCCCTTACGTAGTTATAGTCTGCAGGGGAGGACAGGTATGAATGAAGTAATGTAAATGAGATATGCTAATAGTTATGATAGGGCAGTAATGATACTATGGAACTAGTCTAAGGGGTCCAGAAAGACCACTCTTTAGAGAACATGGTGTGTGAGTTAACTGAGAAGTAAAAGGTGAATGCCAGTTAGTAGGCAAACAGGGTGGAATGTGGGGTTGTTGCATGTGGTGCTGGATATCTAGTCAGAATCAAGGTTAGTGATAAAAGCTTTTTTCTCTCTATTCCAACTCCAACTTCAGGGAAGTAGAGAACCAAGCTTTCTTCCCAGGCACAAAGCTTTAAATTAGCCAATCTTAGCCTCTGGCTTTGTACTTGACCATAGAGGGCAAGTGTAAGGATTATTGACCCTATAGGAAGAAGGCTCTACCCTAGTTAATTGAGAAAAATCTCACCTTTGCCAGAGCCATTCAGAGCTTGACACAACTTATTATGTTCACCTGGTTCCCGAATACCGAATACTTAGATGTTTAAACACTCAGCAACAAGACTGACAGGAACTGGATAGGATGAAAAAGGTGTGGTAACAGCAGAAATTTTGCTAAGTAAGGCGACTTTTCTGCTGAAGTTTTCAACCTGTGTGAATATGGATAGTGTGGGGGCTGTGTGAGCAGACCCAGCACTCATTTCTCCCAACCTTCACCCTTCCTCTTTGTCTTTTCTTTTCTTTCAACTCAGATTTTATATATGTCGCCAGGAGTAAAATACACCAATAAGTACTATAAGGGTATCCTCATCAGCAGACATTCTCCCTGTCTTGTTAGTGATTTTCCAGAAGCTTAAAATTGCACTCACTAAATGTGCATTGGGGGATGACAAGGATTTGAAAAATAATGAATTGTTTATGAAATCTTTGAATAGCTTTGAAAAATGTCTTTGTCAGATAAAATGGTAGTTTGGCTTCCTGCATGATCTATGTTCTGTTCGTTGAGTACTTGTCTGTAGTTTAATGGGCCTGTGGTGTTTCATTATGTAGGTCTCTCTGCAAGGAAAGCGATTTTTGATTCTCTGCCCCCTCTGGCTTTTAATCTCTGTAAATGTATTCTCTTATTCAGGTGCTCATCTTCAATTTTTGTTTTTCTAGTCATTCTCTGGTGAAGTTCTAGAAGGATCCAAGAAGGAGAAGACATGGTCCCTGTGCCTAAGGGACTCAAAAGAAAAGGCGCAGACAAGCAAATAACTTAAGAGGCAGTGTGATGAATGATGTAACAGTGGTAAGTACAAATTGCCCTGGTAGCACAGTTAAGGGATACCATCCCTCAAATTGCTAACAATCCCTTTAGGGGATGAGAGGGTTTGACTTGTATTCATTACATTACAGTACCTAAGGTTTTCAAAGAACATTGTGACTGATGGTTGCAGCTCATCTAGTGAGAATATGACCTTTGAGGACTGACGTTGCACTTTGATGGATCCTGTACCCTAAACTCATGATCGATCATGGGAAATGTCCTGAAACAATGATTTTTTGACTCCTAGGTTTCCCCACAAAATCTCTGTAACCTAATCTCCTTTCCGCCCTCCCCCCTTATTTTGCCTCTTATTGAAGAAATGGCTACGTGTAATCTGCATTCACGCCCCTGTGCAATTTTGGAGAATGAAGCTATCATAACATTTTTTAGCTTTTATCTTCACCTGCATTTTTGACTCATTATGTTGTTGTTTTTCTAGTTTCTAAGCCAAGTGAGTAGTTCATTTCTATTTAATATTTCTAAATGTTTAATAATAAAAGATTTAAAATCTAAATTTTCCTCTATACAGTTTAGTGACATATTGTAAATTCTTATTTGAGATATTTTTTTTTGTTAAGTGCCACACAATTTATAACTTTGAGTTGTTTCCTTCAACTCGGTATTCGTCAGCATGTTTTCAACAGTGAAGTTATGGGGTCATCTTTGAGTTGTGAATTTCTATTTTATTTTTACTGAATTATTGCCAGCATATGTGAACCACATCACCTTTAAATTTGAGAGTCTCATTAGATTTTAACTGTAGCCAGATATAAGATCAATTTGTATTGATGTTCCTCTACAAGGTGTTATTCTTCTTAATAGAGTACAAAAATGGGTGTGGTGTGTATATATTTTTGAAAACAAGTTTATTAATATGTTTGAGGCATTACCGCAAGCATTTAACACATTTTCATCATCTTTTAAAATTTGTTTATTTACATTTATATTTACCAGTGCATGTTGATGAAGTTTACATTCATCTTGGGGAGTGGGTGTATGTACATAACACAGTTTGTTTCTCTGTTTAGTCCCCGTCCCCTTCCCACCCACCTCCCTCCCTCTGTCTCTAACTCTACTTTCTCCATTTACACCCATTTTGTCATTATTACTCTTATCTCATTTTCATGACATATAATGTTTATATTCATTGTGAGTATTTGGTACCTGTACATGGTATATCTTAAATTTTCTTATTTCCCCTTCTCCTCCCCTTCTCCCTTCTCCCTCAGATTTCTGGAATCCTTCCCATTTATAGGAGTTCTATCTCCTTGTTTCCTTCTATCCATACTTCAGTTTGCTCTTTCTTTGTACTTTGTCTTACACAGTTGAGAGATATCATACAGTGTTTAAGCCTGTGTATCTGACTTATTTCACTCAACATATTATTTTCCAGATGCATCCATTTTCCTATTTCATCTTACACCAGAAGGAAGGGCAATCATTAAGCAGTTAAAGAACACCAAGTGCTGGCATAGCTGCAGTGACAAACAGACCCTTCTACACTGTTGGTGGGAGTGTAAACTAGTAAAGCCTCTATGGAAATCAGTATAGAGATTTCTCAGAGAACTATAATTAGAAGTCCCATATGACCCAGCTATTCCCTTTCTAGGTCTCTTTTCCAAGAGGTTAAAAACATCATACCACTGTGATATATGTATACCCATGCTTATAGCAGCACAATTAATAATAGTTAAATCCTGGAAGCAGCCTTATATCCATCTACAGTGGAATGGATAAAGAAAATGTGATATTTATACATAATGGAATACTACTCGGCTCTAAAGAAGGATAAATTCAAGGCATTTGTAGGAAAATATAATGTTGAGAGAAATAAACCAGCCACACAAACCTAAACACCATATGGTGTCTCTCATTTGAGTGTTTGTTAAACTGAGCTTGCCAGTTATATTATTCAAATACTATATGAGTTTTTCTGGTTTGTTTTTTTCCCACTGCTGCCCCACTAAATAATCTGAGACTTTTCTCAAATCTTTGCTGTCTTCCTAAAGGTTTTGCTTAATATATTTCATTGCTATGCTACTTGTTGCATAATGATTTAAACTCATTTTATTTATCTTTGTAGGTTACAGCTTTACCTTCTCAAAATTTCTGACAATATCATCCATTAGGTCTTTGGTTATTCTTTTACTGATACGTGTATTGTTACTCTTTCTATTTGCATTTGTCTGATACAATTTAACATACCATTTATTTAATTTCTCTTTAAAATGTTAGATTTTAAGAAATAGGCAATGGTCAATGAGTCCTTGATTGATCAATATTTCATGTCTCTATCTGTTTTCATGAGAAACCACTTTGAGGATATCAGTATGTAATACAACAAGCATTGTTAATTTCCTACCACTTTGTTTGTAACACTGAATTGTCTCTACTGTTCTTTTGCTATTTTGTAAAAGGTTGTCTGCCTGTTAATGTTTTCCTTCTTTTATTTCTAAAATTAAAAAAAAAGAAATAGGCAATGGGAACAGAGTTTGTTGGATACTCATGCAACCTAGTTCATCTTTCTGGATCATTTCCCAGCTCTTTGGCATCATGATGGAGCTGTATTACTTGTTTCGTCAATAAATTGTGGCTAAAAATGATGTGTACCATTTCAAGTCCTTGCACCTAATAGTTCCCCCGTGATTCTCTTTGTTCTCACTCCCTTTCTTCGTTCGTGGGCTGACTAACCTCAGAGGATCCCATAGAGGCCCTGGCGGAAGGCAGAGCTCTAGATGGAGAGAGCCTGAGGCTGCTGTGGGATGCTTGAAGCAGCACACCCGATTGGCTTGGGGTATGAGTAAACATTTGGCCTTGTGCTGTTAATCTCCTTTAATGTGGCAATAAATACGTAGTGTTCAGATTCAAAGTACCCAAATGTATACAATGTGATGCACTTTATCATTCCCGAATGGTCCCCAAGACGCAGACTTCTCTTCCCCGGAGGTAGCCACAGTCGGCAATTTCTTGTGTATGATCCAAGAGAAGTGTTTGTTTGTATCCCTTTACCTATTTTGCTATGGCTTTAAATAATAATTTCCCAGTGATTTAACACTTGTATTTATAAATTAAGAAAATTAATTTTTAGTGGTATAAAAAGCAAATATTTTCTCACTTTATTCTTCTTTAAGGGATTTTCTTCCATGTAGAATGTTTCAATGTATATGGGGTTGAATCTGTTCCTGTATCTAAAATTTGGGATCTCAATTTATATCCACATTTGTCTATTGATATATCAAATTTAAATAGATCCAGCCATTTACTTGTCTTGATATATGTCTTACCGTCTTATGGCCACTGATACCTCTGTAAGCATTTTACTTTCCTGTTAGTGAACACTCTCCAACCCCCTTCTCTTTGTATCCCCTAGTTTTTCTGAAATTCATTGCAAGCTTGATTTCCAAGCTTTATACTTTTTAGACTAGAAAATACTTTTTTTGTTTCAAGAACACTTTCAAAAGTCTTTTATTAGTTTCCACAGTCATTATTCTCACTCATTTAGATATAATTATAAATATGATATGACTCATTATCCAGTGCAGTTTCTTAAAGCTTGTTCAGATTTTTTGTTCTGAGTAAATTTTCATTTGGCTGAAGTACTTTTTTGAATGAGCTCTTCAAACTAACCAGTGTAACTCTTAGAATACCTTCTCTTCGTTCTTTCATGTCATGAGACCTTGGGCAATATAGGTTTCTCAGATTGCCGTTCTTTTCTCTTGGTAAACTGTGGGTGCTGCTGCCTTGTATTCTGGTTTCTATTATTGCACCTGAGATGCTTGATGCTAGTCTGCTTATTTTCTCTTAACAAGAAACTTGTTATTTCTTTATGGAAGCTTTTAAGAATGGTTTTTGGTCCTTGGAGTTCAGAAATTTGATCGGGGTAGATCCAACTACATCTTTATGTCGTTAGACCTAGGCCTTAGTAAGCTCTTAGGATCTCAACATTGAAGTCATTCTCTCACTACAAAAAGTTGCAGTTGTGTTTCTGATGTTTTGCTTTTCTTCTGGCGATTCCTCATTTCTTCCAAAATCTCCAAGTAATATGTTAAATTTCCTGACTCTTTCCTTAGTGTTTTATATTTTTATCCATTAAGTCCATGTCTTGTATTTGTGGCATTAGGTTTTTTGATATTTTATCTCCCAGAAAATCAATGAACTATTTCTTCTAATATCTGCCTTTACTTTTTAAATTAAATGATCTATTGAGGCATAGTTGGTATTCAAAATGTGCATATTTACTATATACAATTTGATGTGTGTGAAATACTACCATAATAAAGTATTAAAACATATGTATTGCCCCTGAAAGTTTTCTTGTGCCTTTCCTGTTTTTGTTTTGTGGTAAAAGCAAAGAATATGAGATACACCTTGAACAATACTTTTAAATGCGCAGTACAGTACTGATTACCTATGGATACCATATGGGGCTCCATATCTGCAGAACTTGTTCATGTTGCTTGTATGAGTTTGCCTAGACCTGATACCTCACATAAGTGGAATCTTACAGTTATTTTTCCTTCTGTGACAGGGCTATTTCTCTTAGCTTAATGTCTCCCAGCTTCATAGATACTGTGCCATATAACAGGATTTTCTTTTTGGAAAGGCTGAAAAACTTTCCACTGCATGTTTATAGTACTTTCTTTATGCATTCACTCATCAATGGGGCATTGAGTTTCTTTCCACATTTTGGCAACTGTGAATAGTGTTGCAAAAAACGGAAGTTCAGATATTTCTTTGAGATCATATTTTCAGTTTAGTTGGATAAGTGCCCAGAAGTGGAATAACTGGACCATATGTATTTTCTGTTTTTTGGAAGACTCTCCATGCTACCTATAATGGCAAGTATAATACTTTATTTTCCAACTAACAATGTATACAAACAGTGTATAAGGATTCCAATTTCTTCACATCCTTGTCAGCACTAGTCATTTTTTAAATAATAGATATCATGACAAGTATGAGGTGATAGCTCACTGTGATTTTGACTTATACTTTCCACATAATTAGTGATGTGGAACATCTTTTCATGTGTTTATTGGCCTTTTGTTTGTTGTCTTTGGAGCAATGTCTATTCAAGATTTTTGCCCACTTTTAATCAGGTTATTTGCTTTTTTGGTGTTGAGCCGTAAGAGTTCCTTAGATATCTGAAGTATTAATTGCTTCTAAAATATATGATTTGCAAATATTTTCACCATTCCATAGGTCATCTCTTCACTCTGTTGATTGTTTCCTTTGCTGCGCAGAAGCTATTTCATTTGTTGTAGTTGAATTTGTTTTCATGGTGCCTACTTTTTGTTTCATACAGAAGAAATAATTGTTCCCCTAGTCCAATGTCATGAAGTTTTTCCCCTTTGTGCATTTTTCTAGGACCTTTAACTTCCAGAACTTGTATTTAAATCCCTAGTATAAGTTGATTTTTTTCTGTGTAGTAGAAGATAAGGGTCCAATTTCATTCTCCTGCAAGTGATTATCCAGTTTTCTTAACACTTTTTGTTGATGACACTGTTCCTAACCCATTGTGTATTGTTGGCACATTTCTTGAAGATTTCCTGACTTTTTATGTGTGGGTTTATTCCTGGACTCATCGTTCTGTTGCACTAGCTTATAAATCTGTCTTTATGCCAGCATCATACTGCATTAATTACTGTTACCTTATAATACATTTTGAAATCACAAACTGTGACATATTCATCTCTTTTACTCTTGCCCAAGATGGGCTTGGATATTTAGGGTCTTTTGTGGTTCCATATAAAATTTAGAATGATTTTTTTTTTTCTGTTTCTGAAAAAAAATCGTTGCAAGAATTTCAAGAAAGATTGTTTCTAGGCTGCTGTCACTGAAAGGAGCAACTGACATTTCCCCGAGCTGCACACAGAAAATCCTCTCTCTTTGGTGGGGGAATCCACTGTGTGAACTGTGCTCTCACTTGCTCTCAACACCCAACCTTCCGGGCAGCTGTGGATTCTTATTTGCTACATATTCCTCAGGAGAAACAAGCCTGTTTACAAAGCTCTAGGTTCTAGTCAACTCATTTCTTAGCAATCAAACCAATGAAGTTCTTGTTCTGAACCATCCCAAGAGATTGTGTATCTCATATGGCACCATAGATTTTGTCTAGGTTCCAATTTATGGTCATGGCTACTTTTAGCTATTTCATTTAACCTGTAGAGTCACCAGGAAGAGAGAATCAAAGATCTGAACTCAAGATACCCTCCTTGCAGAATATCCCTCTCCTCCATCTCCATTTCCTACTATCTCCCTGAAGAGGGAGGATACTGAGGAGGGTGGGAGGTCTGATGCATTGCACAGCCTTTCCTTTTTGTCTCGTCCACAGGTTCCACTGCCTTACAATCTTGTGTTCTTGTAAGAACATGTCATCATGAATGTTGACACTTTTAATTTTTTCTTTTTTCTTCTGTAGTGTCCCTAAATTGTCCACACTGGAGTCAAACTTGTGGTTCTCTTGCCTCAACTTCCCAGAGTACTGGGATTGCAAACATGTACCACCAGGCTTGGCTGGATTTTATGCTTTATTACAGTTCATTGCCTTAAAAGCTTAGTTCAGTATCTGGGTTGCCAAATGTCTCAGCCCTTTGGGGGACTCAAAATTTTGTTTCTTCTGATTTCCACTGACCTCTCAATAGAATGCTCATTCTGGTCTGGACCTTCACTCTTTTGCACATACTTTTCACTTCTTTGGAGGTTGAGTGTTGCTTATACTTTTTGACAGCTGGGAGGTACCTACTGCCCCTAACCTAGTCAGTGAAGACCTTTAACTCATAACGTGTCTATGCGTTAACCAGGTAAATATTTGCTGGCTCACATATCTAGCTGTACCTCTTGGATATACCTAAATTTAGATTGAATAGAGTGCTTAGTATCTATTGGAAGGAAATGACTACCTACCAGTTCTCCTACCAGACAGAGTTGTTATGAAGTTGAACTGAGATGGTTTTCGCAAAACTGTTTTGTAAACCTCACAGAAGTTTGTGGCTTATGCCTCAATGAATGTAATTGCCCTGATTTTGATTTTTTTTTGTGTGTAACATGTCAACATGTAATCATTATTTAAGAACAAATTAGAGTGATTAATTTTTTCCAGGGTCATTTGTTGCTTTTGATTTGTCATGGAAAGCATATACCAGTTTTCAGAGCTATGCTATCTCTGCTGCTGTAGCAGAAGATGCCCCCACCAGCTAGTATACTTCAGTTTGTTAGTTACCCAGGCAATACTTCCAGTTACAGTTCCCGTTACTTTTGTTTCTTAGAAACAGCTGGTCACTGTGATGCATATTGTAAGAACCAATCCCCAACTGACAAGTCCTTCTGCCTCTGTACTTCCTGCTTGCTTATCCCATATAAGCCCTAGACCACCAGAGATCAGGACCTGATATTTTGGGAATGATCCTTATAAGGGCCCATTGACATAAAACAAATCTGCCTCCAAATCCTAGGTGTACTTTCAGTGTTTCTGTTTGCCTTAGCACTGTCACCCTGTCCTTGGCCTGTTTCAAAACTCCATGAGTTTTATTTTAATATTAACCCTTACAGGAAGCCCATCCTGTCATGTATACTGCTTATATCTATTTAGTTAGCTAAATACATAAGTAGATTATATTCCTTTTGAACTTGTTCAACTGTATCTGTACCACAACTATACTACAACCTTTGTTTTACTATACATTTTAATAGTATAGAAGTAATTTACTAGTCTTTTTTAACTCCTCATAATTTAGTATAATATAGTGTCCAAACAGCTAAACCAAAGCAATTTGCTACTACATACTTCTCCTCCTACTCAAAGTTAAGTGATTTTTTTTTCCCTCTAAAATGATTAGAGGACACAGAAATGAAAAATGCACCTTGTAATCATTTTCCATGTATATGTATATGGAAATTATTTTTGACCTCACACACACACTTATATGAATTGGAGTTAGTTTTGTGTGGGTCGTGATGCTAAGGGGGAGCAGAAGCAGTTACAAAAAGACAGTATAGATAGATGACAGCAAATTTGTATTTGGTTTTTGGGAAATTGCTTTTAATATTTCAAAATTTTGTTTCTCAAGAGGCTATCTCAAAATAGGACAAGATTTCTCAATAGTAGACCAGCTGGACAAAGTAAAGCTCTGGATTTGATACTTGGCCTGCAGGATTGAGACCTAAATTAAGGGAGAGAGAGGAAGACAGAGAGAGAGAAAGACAGAGAAAGAGGGTGACAGAATGAGAGAGAGAGAGAGAGAGAGAGAGAGAGACTCAATGTAAGAATTTACTACCTAAAATTATGGAACACATTTTAGTCCAAAGCATTCATAGTCTCTTTTGTGGCATATGAAGTATAAGAAAATACTAAGGGTTGTAAGTAAAAATACAGCGCCTTGCATGCTGGCATAAATGGGACCTGCCTGCTCCTTTGAATTTGTGGGACTAATTAAAACCAGCATCTTAGGAAAAAAAACAGTTCTGGAAAGAGAACATAGTCAGTTGTTATCACTGACTGTGTCACTAGAGATTACTATTATATTTATGGCTAAAAGGCATTTGAAAGTGCAAAAGAAAATGGTGCTCTGCAAACAGCACAGAAAAATTAATCTATGGTCAATCTCACCATGGAATGTATAATTTTAGTAATGAGTGCTGAAGTGGCCTAATTGGAGTCTGGTTTAAATTGCATTATAAAATTCAAAGAAAATGGTTTAATGTATGAAATAAGCTTATCTTGAGATTGTTTGTACCGAGTTTCCAGTAGAGTGGCAAGTTTCACGTTCAGTGTTGTTTGTTTCAAACCTTTAAAAGTGGAGAAGGTGCTCTGGAGTCTGGGAACATTTCTGTTGGTTTTCATAGTCTGTTCTGAGGATGCATTCTAGGAGTGCGCTGTATTTTGCCACTGATTCTGTCAAATCAATTTGGAATTCCCCTCTGATGGGAGCCAGCATTACCATGTAACTAAGAGACTATTAATTAGAAATTGTACTTAAAATCACATGCCCTGGGATAGACTTAGGAGAAAGATAATTTATTTTAATGAGGGGTCCTCGGGGAATAGCCCTACAGCCATCTGAATGCAGTATAACTTGACTGGAAAATAGTGTAGGATTCCACTACATAAAAACTAAAACCTAACACCTGGACGCCACCACCTCCACAGTTCACATCTAGACAAATGCAAAATCAAGTACTATACAATGTGTCTTCAGTTCTGAATCACTGTTATTCTCTAAATGTTCTGGATAAATACTGTCTGAAATTTAGATTTGGACACCAAAAAATTATTATGGTATTTGTATCAAGCTGATTTTATTTCCAAAATCTGACACAATAAAATCCAAGTTGTTTGAAAACATTTGTTTAAGCAAATGATTTCTTTTGCATATTACTGGAAACTTAGAGCTAACTCATCTGGATGTCTCTTTATTTTGTAAAGTATAAGGGGGCCTTTTCTTGGAATATTTTTATGGAAGCAGAAAGACAAAATTTAAGCTAACACTTTAAATATTTTCTTAAAGAATCCGATCTCAGATATGTAACCATGTCTTGAGATTGTTTGTACCGAGTTTCATCATTTAGAGACACGCACAATTATTTTAACAATTTAGGCATTAAAGTCGTTCTACAAGTGCTGCACTAATTATTCATGGAACAATGTTTCTCAAAATGCAGTTAGTAATGATGACCCCAGTGTTACCTTTAAAAGCCTAGAAATATATCATGCTATTTCTTTGGAGTAGAATGAGAGATGAATAATTCATTATTATTGTATTTTTCTTCTAAAATCTCTTTTTTTCCTAAATCATATTGTAGTGGTTATGGTGTAAAAGTCAAGAATTCCCATCCTGGAGAAATGATATGTTTAGCAGTGTTGACAGGGAAGGAAAGCAGAGTTGGCACAAATATATCTGCCTCATTAAGGAAAAAGGCTCCTGGGACTTGTTTATCCCCATTCAAATTTCTAGTGGCAGGGTTTTAGAGAGCAGGGTTCTCTTGATTTTTCTGTGGCCAACTGTGCTTTGCCTTACTCATGCCAGGTGCTCCATAAATGTTTGTTAAACAAGTATTAAACTCTCCATTCTTTGGCTGTCTACTTTATGCCAGGCATTGCAGTGAATATTTCACTCACATATATCTTGTGATCAATGTATTTATATCACTGCCATTTAACAAATGAGAAGGTTGAGGTAGGATTAAGCGATTACCCTTTGCAGCAATGCTAGGAGATAGATGAAAGTCAAACTGTGGTGTCTGCTTGACACCACAGGTTGTGGTTTGCGTGCCATATGTTTTTCTAAAGGCTCATGGCTTTGAAGTCCCTATTGCTGATGGCCTTTTAAGGAGGTGATTGGATCACAAGGGCTCTGACTTCAAGTGGATTAATACATTGATGACATCCTAATTTGATGGTATTATTGGGAGATGATAGAAACAGGAGGTGAGGCCGAGCAGGATTAAGTAGTTCTTTGGGTGCGCTGTGAAGGTTATATCTTGTCCTTGGTCCCTTGTTCTCTGACTTTTCCCTTGCTCTGTACTTCCTGGCCACCATGAAGTAAGCCGCTTTCCCCCACATGCCCTGCCGCCATGATGTTTGTGCATCACCAAAGACCTGGAAGTGATGCAGATGGCCAATTGCATACTGAAACCACTGCCACCATGAGTCAAAACAAATCTTTCCTCCTTTAAGCTGATTTATGTCAGATGTTTTGTATCAGTGGTGGTAAGCCTGTGATCATTGGGGTAAATTGCTTTTCCTGGATAAATATATAAAAGAATAAGTAGATTTGCATGAGACCATTCTACTATTTTGAAGCTTCTTAGCTATCATTTCCTGGAGGTTTCACTTAAATCTCTATCTTAACTGTTATAAAAATAAAAACTTCAATGATCAGAATTTTGTTTTCATACCAACCATCTCAGAACACAGTCTTCACTAAAATATTTTGAATTTGAACATTGAGGTAGCCCTGCATAGCCTTTGTGAAGGAATAAAGACCCAAAATGCAGGGAGGAACAATCTATGATTACGTGGTGTTTAAAACCTGTTGGGGCTGGGGGGTACCTCAGGGGTAGAGGCTTGTCTGGAACACAAAGGCCTTGGGTTCATTTCCAAGTACCATGAAAACCAAACAAACAAAATGATTTTTAGCAACTGGTAAGTTAGAAATTCTGCCCTCTTTTCTCTCGAAATTTTCTGTGTGAAAAGATAATGTACTTCAGCTGTTGTGAAGAGAAATCTTAGGATGGTTGCATTGAAAGCCTTAGGTTCTGTGATAGCAACTTTGAACACTTCTCTGGAAAGTGGCCATTGGCCCAATCTATATAGTTATTCCTAAACCTCAGGCTCAGTTCTTGGACTTGCAAATGTCTGCATACACTGACTAGAAGGATATCCACTTTAGCAGAGGTAATCACCTTTAAGACTCATTCGTGACCACTGTACATATTTCCATGCAATCTGTCCCGATGACACATTTCCACCAAACTGAGCACTGTGAATGAATAAACAGGTTGCTTAACATCATGAAAATTCAGGGTATGGTTTATATGTCCCCTGGGGACAAAGTTCATAGAAACATTCATAACCTCTCGCATCACCTTCTGCTAGATATTAAATTTATGCTGCTTTCTCTTTTTTGATGTCTATTAACAGTTACTTCATTCTCCAGGGCCCTAATGCAATGCTGAAGGGCCTTTTTCACATCTATTGTCCACTTGTCTCCTGGATAAAGTTGCCAAGGTCGGATTGCTTTTGCATGCATAATATTAGTAACATTCCTTACTTCTCATCTTCCTTAGTTACTGTCCTGGTTTAGACCACCATTATCATTCTGCTGGACTACCACAACAGCTTGTGGATGGCCTCCCTTCTTCAGCTTTGAGCTAGTTCTACAGTCCTGAGAGTGCTCTTTCCAAACTGAGCATTGGATATTGGTATCTGTACGTTTAGAGGAATTTCATGCTTCCTTTTTGTGTATATTATAAAGCAGGAACTCCTTAATATGGTATTACAAGTATCTACAATCGAGTTTTAACTCATCTTTGGGGTTGAATTTCCTGACACAGTCTCCACTGTACTCTACACTTTAGCAGTCAATGAGCTGGTTAAGGACAATGTGTGGAGAAGGAATTTTGAGGTCATAAAATGTGCTTGATCTTGGAATCAGGACATTTATCGTTATTGCTACTTATCAGCTGTATGACCTTTGGTGAATTAGCTGACATACTTGAGGCTCTCTGTTCCCATCTGTAAAAGTGAAGATAATGATGTGTACTTTGAAGGCTGTTGGGAGACTCAGTGATATAATGTATGTACATTATATACTCTGCATGTATGTCAGTATCATCTCATTCTATCTCATATAATAAACCTTGTTGACATTCATATTCTCTTCCCTTTGTAAGTACAATGGCCACCATACTTGTGTGTTGTCATCTCTATATCTCACATAAAATTTACCAGTATCTTATGCATGATAATTACTCAAAAGTGTGCTAAATTGATTCAAAATATGGTGAGTTTAACATTAACCAATATGAGTTAACAACTTCCTGAAAAACAACGTAGGATTACCCCAATGGAATGATATCTATCTATATCATATATTCAATATATAATATATCATATATATCATAGGCATCATTTATAATATATGTGTGTGTGTGTATATATATATATATATATATATATATATATATATATATATATTTGCTCATTGACCAAAATGCAATATAATAGGTGATTTCTAAACTCTCCTTATTCTGAACTTATCCATAATTCTGGCCATGGAGTTCTCAGATCTAGTAGCTTTTCATTTGCAAGCTGGGTGCACTCTAAAAGTACAGGTAAGAAGAATGGATGCTTCCATTCTCTCCTCCAATGCCACTGTTTAACTACTCTCTGCACCAAACTTATTTATGCATAATCAGCAAATATTTATGAAAGGTTCATAATTTAATGCAAATAGCCTGTCACTGAATTTTTATGCAGTTAATGAATTTTTAGCAAAGGAATCTGTATGCTTGGAGACAGCCATTTGAGGTCATTTATACTATATTTGTTTTTTTTCTCAAAGTGGGGCACCATTCCCATGTGTGTAAAGCAGTTAGCTTTGTGCCTTGGGTGTTCTCACCCACACTGATCAGAGAGAAAAGGAGTTGGTGGTTAGATGAGAACCAAGAAAATAGGTCAAAGAGAAGAGAGTGCCTGAGCTGGCTGCTTAGCTGTGTGCAGAGCCCACACAATCCCTGGTCTGATGGATGCTCTGGGACCAGGCAGTCTCACTGCCAAGTGATGACTGAGTCCTAAAGCATGTTGAAACTCACATTTAGAAATTTTCCTATCATCCTTTATTTAAGGGTTGATAAGCAGAATCAGTGAAATACTATATTGTGTATGGTTATTTTTAATATTTATTGTCCATTTCCCATGTTTCATCAGGAAAGGTACAAAAGCTGATTTGATCTAAAAAAGAGAAAGCTCAAGATTAAATGATTTAATATCAACAATATTTAGCTCAGAAGATCACTGAACACTTTCAAACTCCATAATATGGAGTCTGTTATACAAATAGTGGGTTGTCCCAACATATCAATGAAAAAAGTCAGATACTTGGCGAATTTTGAACCACAATCTTTAATCCTTTCCCACTATGGGAAACCACAATAGGAGGCATAGATTTTCTACCTCTTAAGTCACACAGACAATTTAATATCTCCATATCATACATTTGGATCTATAGCTGTTGTAGCTACTTGTGCTAAAACACAAAATTTAGTTTAAGGCTAACATTTATGTCTTATCATTTGATTTAATTTTCCCTGTAGGTTAAAACTTTATCTCTGCCATCTCCCGTATCTTGTGCTTCATGCTCTAAAAATTTGCTTTTATTTCAGGTACTTAAAGTTCCATTCGGCTTTCTTCTCTGTTAGAAAGTCCTTCCCCATTGCATTCATTTGGGCAACTGAGCATTAATGAACATCACTGCATTCTCATATTACTCTGAACTTAACATCTCTCATTCTACATATAACACTGTATCATGCATATTTATATATTTAGCAGTGGACATTTTAATTTTATTCTCTGAGTTGTTTTTATATTTTAAATCTCTCTCCTTGGTGACAGAAATAACTTTAGTCATTTCAGATGTACTGTCCCATCTGCAGTTCTAGAGGGTTGCACCCATGTTCCAAAGCTTACTTATTGTCTATACATTGTGGCAGGATTGAAGGCAGTCTCTGCTCATCACTGTATTAGTCAGCTTGCTGTTGCTGTGCCAAAATATCTGAAACCTTCAATTTAAAGGAGAAGAGGTTTATTTTGGCTCATAGCTTCAGAGGTCTATAATCTGCTGGCCCCAACACAGAAATATGGTGGAAAGTTGTGACAAACAAAAGCTGGTCAACTCATGTCATCTGGGAACAGAAAACAGGGAAAAAACCAGAGACAAAGGGGCCAGGGAGATATAGTCCCCAGGGTCACACCCCCAGAGTAACCCAGGCACACTCACTAATATGCTTTTTTTAATCTCCCAGGTGTCTCACATGGCAATAAAGTTAATATATAAGATTAACCATATGAACTTCCAGCTTGGCAGCATCTTCTAAGTGGTACAATATCTATTTTAGTCAGTTTCCCTTATATATGCCTCAGATGATTAGCTTGAAGAAGGAAAGGTGTAGTTTGGCTCACAGTTTGAGGGTTTTTCTTTTTTTTTTTTTTTTGTCTTTTTGTTTTTTTTCTGGTACCAGCAATTGAACTCACAACCTTGCACTTGCCAGGCAGGCGCTGTGCAGCTGAGCTAAATCCCCAGCCCAAGTTTGAGGGTTTTGCATCCTTGGATTTTCACCCTTTAAGACTTTTCATCCTTGGCCCCATTGCTATATTGGCCCAAGGCAGCACAACATCGAAGGAGTTTGTGTTAAAGTGCAACCACCTACCTCATGTCCCAGTGAGCCAAACAGAGAAAGAGGAGCAGACTAGGGTCTCACAGTCCCCTTCAGTCATTCACCCCCAGTGACCCCAAAACCTCCCATTAGAACCCACCTCTTAATGATTCTATCACTTCCTAATGCTGCCACTTTGGGGACCACGTCTTTAACATATGAGGTTTGGGGAACCACTTATCTAACCAGTAACACTGTCCCAGGTGGTTTCCAAGCTGCAGACAAAGCGCCATTTCTCTGACTTCTTTCAAACTCAAAACATTCTCATGGGCCAACCCAAACTACCTCTTCTGCTCCCTTCACAAGCTTCAAAGAAGACCTATATGTCTCTCCCATGGAAGCTCAGAGGCAGTGGACATTTGTAGGTGGCCCCTGAGACCATCTTCTATTTTCTGTACTTTTCCTGGTCATCTGGAAATAATTTTACTTCTCTTCACACCAGGTTGGATAGTGTAGCCCTAGTGAATTGTGCTGTTTTCCATGGAAAAGAGTGAAGGTTCCTCCTACTCACAGTCTTATGTACCGTAAGTAAAGTAACAAAAACCCATAGACTTATAAAAATATTTGTGGCACAATATGTGATCAGTAACCTCTATGGGTAAAGAGTGTGCAAATGACTAAGAAAAAAGTAAAGAATGTAGTAGTAGAAAAACAGGATATGAACTGTCAGTTCACAGAAGAGAGACTATATGTTGCCAACAAACGTAACAATATTGTCAAATAGGAAAATGCCAATTAAAACAATAAAATGCCATTATCCACCACCTAACATAAATAACGATGGCATTAATCCTGAGAAGGCTGTAAAGCTCAGACATTTCTCATGCACTGCTGGTGAAGGGTGAATTGTTACCTTTTGCAGGAAGGCAAACTGACAATGTCTATTAAAATTTAAGACACATGTCCTTTAGTTTCCAAGGATATCAGCTAGAAAAATGAATGCCCTGGCACGTGGGAGAATGTGTACTGCAGCAAAATATTCTTCATCAGTGTCCTGAACGTCCATTAGTGGGGGAATGGTTGAATAAATTATAGGGATCCCTGCTATGGTATAATGGGCCTATTAAGTGCAATATATTAAGTCTATACAGAGCCATGGGAACTAGTTCATTTTTCCTTATACATCTCTGTAGTGTTTGACTTGTTATAATGAGCAATTATCTTTTGTAATTAAAAAAAGTGAAAAACAATGATTTTAAAGTTCAATGACTGTAGCACAACAGATTATGTGTTACGATGGGGTCAACTGGGTGCTGTGGGCACGCACAGGAAGAGGCCCCTCCCCTACCTGCACTGCACACACAGAGGTTTTCTGGAGGACATGCCACCTGCAAGACTTGGAGCCTGGGTGGGAGTGACTCAAAGGGGTGAAACACAGGGCTGCTAAGGCACAGGAAGCTGCATGGATGGTGCCCGCGAGAAGCGGGAGCTTGGCGGCGGCAATGTTTATAGTACAAAATTTACAGAACTGCCAGTCCATTAGATTTGGAAGACTGACAGGGGAAAAGGAAGTTCCTCCATGATGCCTGGCTTTCTGGCTTGAACGGTTTGGTGAGAGGAAACCAGAAAAATGGATTGGGTGGCAGTTTGTTCAGTTTTGGGAAATGCTTGCAGGAGTTGATAGAGACAACACTTGGGCCGCCAGAGGTTGACATGCTTGACTTGAGAACCTGGCCTCTGATGATAAAATCGGCCTCGAGTTTGACTGATGACTACGGAGCTGTGTTGGGCAGGCCCGAAATTCTCCCCTGCTCTCTACTCCCTGTGCAGCGGCTGCAGTTGTGTGATAAAGCCCAAGTCCCCTTCACTGGACTCAGGACCAGATTCAGTTTCAGAGGGTCCTCAACATGTTGCAGTTTGGAGGTTTCTCATTAGCAATAAATTTGAAAAATTAGAAAGGACCACATAGAGTGATTTAGAATGGGAACATACCACAGTGCGTATTTAGATATACAAAGGCAAATACAGAAAAATAAAATTAAATAAATAAAATAAATGTGATTCATATATACATCCAGAAATTAAAATAAATACTCCTGTAAAAGACCCTGTTAAGAGAATATGTTTTCAGGCTGTCAAGAAGTATTTGTAAAATATGTATTTAATAAAGGATTTATGTCTAGAGTATACAAAGAACTATTAAAATTCAAACATGAAAACAACCCAATTTAAAAGTGGCAAAAGATCTGAACAGAAAGTTCACAAAGATACATATTCAAGTGGCTAACAACCATATGAAAATACAGTATGTTTAACCTTATAGGTCATTATGAAGCTACAAATTAAAACAACAACGTGATATGACTACACTTACCAAAATGGTTAATATCCAAAACACTGACAATACCAAATGCTGACAAATATGTGGAGCAATAGAAGCTCTTGTTCACTGCTGGTGGGAATGCAAAATGACTCAGTCATTTTGAAAGACAGCTTGCCAGTCTCTTATTAAACTAATATACTCATAGCATACCACCCAGCCAATTTCTTCCCTTGCTATTTACTCAAATTTGTGGCAAACTTATGTCCATGCAAAACCTATACATCAATATTTGTGGTGGCTGTAGGCACACTTGCCACAGCTTGGAAACAACTAAGGTATTCTTTAATAAGTGAATAAACTGTGCTATATCCAGATAATAGAGTATCATTCATGATTAAAGACCCATAAACCCTAAAAACGGCAGAGAAGAAACTTAAACCCCTGCTGCTCAGTGAATGAAGATGGTCTAAAGAGGCTACATGCTGTATAGCTCCAAACGCATGACATTTGGGAAAAAGCAAACTGTGGAGGAAGTCAAGATCAGTGGTTGCCAGGCAAGAGGGTTCAGGAATAGAGGAGGGGTGAGTAGGTGGAACATGGGTCTTTTAGGGCAACTGAAACTGTTCTCTATGGTACTATAAAGGGGGGCACCTGCAATTATGCATTCATTGAAACTTATAGAATGTATAACAGAACTATAATATGAGCTGAGCTTTAGTTAATAATAAAGTGTTAATATTGGCTTAGCAATTGTAAGAAACATACCACATTAACGTTAAATGTTAGTAATAGAGGAACCTGAGGACAAATGGGGCAGAAGGGAGAGAGAATATAGGGGTACTTTGTACTTTCTGTTCAGTTTTAAGAAAACCTAAAACTGCTCTAAATAGTCTATTAATGGAAATAAAATAATTCTGATTCCATGGTGGAATCAGAATTCAATTTGTTACCATTGGCAATTGGCCTATACAACAAAAAACTTAACAGACAGGCCAGTTTCTAGTCATATTATGCTAGAATTCTAATAAATTCATTTCACATGATTATATCAAAATGCAAATGATATGTATGGCCCGTTTGCAATTGAACACATTTAATCCTGCCCTAAAGAAGCGTGTTCTGTTTCTACTACACATAGATGAAAGCCACAGCTTTCCCTTATGAAGTATTACAGATACGATACTTATTACACTCTGAAGACAAGTAGAAATCCATCTGTTATTCCCTTACCAGCGTCATCTACTTTTATCTCTTGGGTGAGGAGATTATGTCCATTACCCTAAAACTGGAGTCAAGATCTCAGACTGAGGATAAATGATGGCATAAATTTGGTAAGATGGTAGAGGTCATTGCCAGTGGGCTGAGGTCCAAGGATGCACGAACGACCAGAACTATAGGGTAGACACGAAAACGGAAATCTAGGTTATGTATTTGCCAACCTGGCTTGGAGTGTAATGAGTGTGTAACCAGGAAAACTGTGACTTAGAGTATCTGCCTGGGAGCCTAAAGGTTCATCCTGGTCCCTGGGCCCTAAGCCTTAGAGAAAAAGAGGCAGATTTGAAGACTCTGGCAGGGCTGATATTGGTGTCTCGTACAGTACTCTGATTAACAACCTCCTCGCTTTTCAAACTTCACTCATTTTTTCACTGTGTCTTACTCTTTCCTTACCTTCACTGTATCTCTACATCTCACACATTTCAGCCATACCTGGCTGTGGCATCTCTAGTTCAAGGTGGTCTTGCTTCTTGTGACCTATCTTATGGGTATGAGTATTAGAAGCTTTGCCATTAATTCAGCATCTCCAGAAATCTTAAGCAGTGTCTGCAGTATTCTGTGTGCCCATCTCTACTAGAAAATCACTGGTAATAGGGCGCTCACTACATCACAAAGAAACTCTTGCCACAAGGGAGCCATTTTAAGTGGGATAAGATTTCCTTGTTCAAGGCCAAATATATCTCTCTGTGACTTTTCTAGGTCTTCACTATTTGTTGAATGAAGCTATCGACAGTAAGGAGAAGAGTGATTTGCTCCTCCTCTCATATGATAACCCTTCAGGGAGTTGAAGTGAGCGCTCATGTCCCTTTGAATCTGCACACTTTCACCTAGCACATTCCAAGGCCTTTCGTCTATTTCTCAGAAGCCCGTGACCCCTTTACGTTCTGGGTGACTGCTGTGTAGGCATGCTCGCTTAAAGGGACCTCTTCAGAGATGAACTCATTGCTTCAGCTGTACAGTATAGGGCGGAGCTACCCTATCTCTCTGTCTCAGCCCTGCTTTGATTGATGCAAACCAAGGTCAGAGTAGTCTTGACATTCACACAGCATTCCCTGTTGTTACTGAACTTGTACATGACTAACATTCTTGTCATCTTTGTACATGCTATTGCTAAGCAACGTTGCCTTCTCCCATCCTTATGTCTTTGAGATTCTGGATTTAAACATCACGTTAATCACACAATGAACACATCGGCCTGACGTTCCTGTTTGGTGAGATCACACAGGTACCCTGAATCTATCATTTGCTGTCTTCCCTTCATGCCATCTCTGATTTCCATGCACACATTTATGTCCATCTTTGAAAAATGTGTAAAGAAGGAAGTACAGAGGTTTGAGCTGCTGTGGCTACGTTCTCTGAGTGGTACATTTTCGATCTAGCCCTTCAGTCATGTGGAAAAGCACCCAACCAAATCATCTTAATAACATCAATTTTGATGTTTTGGAAAATTTTATGTATCAGACCTCTGCTAAGGACAATCAACAAGTTTATCAGTTAATACTTGACACAGTCTCACAAAGTAAGTCTCACTATCATCTCCACTTTTCAGATGGAGAAAGTGCATTGAACAGCTCCTCAGTCACATAGCGAGGGAGCAGTGGGTCTAACAATTAACAATTGTCTGACATCAATGCTCATCCTCTTCATCATGCGCCTACACCATATCCTTTTCCTGAAAAGCAGACATTCACAAATCCAAGGCAAGAACATAGCTGATGTGTTGGAGATGCCTTAAGGCCGGTATGGCCAGAACTTAGTGGCTAAAAAGGTAGATGTGGTTGGGATGTGGACAGCTAGGTAACTGAGGCAAGATTATGTAGGGGTTTTGAAGGATATTGCCTTGTAAGCTAACCGAAAGTAGGAACTACAGGAGCGTTTGGTTTAGAACTAAAGAATAACACGTCCTGGCTTGTATTTGAGAACCACGAAGTCTCATATGTTGAGCTGGAGTGCGGGAGGCATGCACAAACTGCTAGAGGAGTTCAGAGAAGATCATAGTTTAGGGGATGGAGATTGGAAAGAGAGGTTTTCTCCTTCCAATCGGAGAACGGCAGGTTTTCTCATTCTGGAGCACTTTTTTTCCTTTGTCACTAGATGGCACTCGTGAATACCTCGCATCCCTAGAACATTTTCTCCAAGAGCATTTACACTAGATGGCGCTAGAGTCATTTCCCCCAGAGGTCGGCTTGCTCCCAGGATTTGTTCACACGAAGTCCGGTCACCTCCTTGAGCACAAATATCTCTGAGAAATTTATCAATACTCAGTTCTGGTAAAACAATCAATTCTATTGTGACTCTTTTTCTGTGCAGTGTTGAATCATACGTGCCGAATGCAGTGTTTTTGAGCCGAATTCATAATTCAACTTAAATCAAGAACTCCACTTTATGTTACAGATGATTTCTGGGAGGAGGATGGAGATAAAGCCCATCCACCTTCTACCTTTGCACCTGAGATTGGAGATACATACCTAATCTGCAGTGAAAGGTACTTTTTTTCTGCCTTGGGTCGGCTCTGTGTTCTTAGGTTAGTTACTTGTTTCTATATAGTTAAACATGTCCTTGATGAAATGCCTCTTAAAGCCAGGAAACCAAACCACGGTCTCCTTGCTTTAGCTAACAGTCATCCTTTGGGGTTCCAGGGATGGTCATTCGATTTTTAAAACAATTAAAAATGCCTGGTATCCTCTCTCCTTAATGCTTAATTCTAACTTTATTAGCTTTCTTCAGTGGGCATATACAACTGTAAGTGGTCCTTGAGGGAGAAAGCCATTTCTTCTTCACAGTTTATTTCCCAAAGTTTAACTGAACAGAAGATTTTTTTTTTTTTGTTTTTTTTTTTTTTTGGTTTTTCTCCGGTACCAGGAACTGAACTCACGACCTTGCGCTTGCCAGGCAGGCGCTTTGCCGCTGAGCTAAATCCCCAGCCCCCTGAACAGAAGATTTGATACTCAGTCTGGAAGGGTAGTATTCCGATCATTTCAGTGCTTTGTTTCATCCAGATTTGCTCTGCAGTTCTTGTCCTTTTATTTGAAAATATTTAATTGACAAAAATTACATATATTCAAGGTTGTGTGTGAACTTGGACTTGAAGCAATATTTATTGGCTGCTCACTTTCATCTGTAAATTGCAAGAATAATTATAAATAACTGGCAGCTGTACTTGGCTTCATCCCATCTGACCATTCAATCAGACTTTATGCTAATTACAGCTTCTACTTTTTATTTAAAATATTTTGTAGTAATGGGGAGTGAACTCAGGATCTATTGAGATACAGCTCCAGCATTTTTATTTCTGCTTTGAGACAGAGTCTCTCTAGGTTGCTATGCCGCCCATGCTGGGTTCGAACTTGTGATCCTGTTATCTCAGCCCCCGAGAGGGTTGGGATTACAGGCATGCACAACCACATCCAGCTTGTTTTGCTTTCTTTCAGGCCTGAGTATAAACTATAAGTACCGCCACCTGAACCATTTTATCTCCTGTCGCCAAGAAACATAGCATAAAAACTGTTTGAGAAACATTGGTACCAATAACCATGCAATAAGTATAAAATTCTCTCTCTGTGTCTTTTACACACACACACACACACACACACACACACACACACACTTTCTTTATAAAAATTGAACTATACAATTATAATCTCTTAGTTTGAAGAATTTCCAAACCACATTCATCTGCCTTATCTCATTTGACCCTCCCTAAATCCTGTGTGGACTAGGACTAGGCAGACAGCCCTTCCAGTGCCTGTTTGACAGATGAAGATTGTGACAGTTCTAAAGGTAAAGGGCCTCGCCCAAGGCCGCACAGTTATGCCACTGTAGACTCACTTGACTAATGAATCCTTCATCTTGCAGTTAGCTGAAACATTTGCCCCTTTTCAAGCACCGGACATAAATCACAGAGAAGGAAAAAGCTAAGTACCCACGGTCACAGAAGGACTCTCATAAACAGAAAATTGAGGAAAGAATGAAGTTTGTCACATCTCTGTCCATGTTTATAACAAACCTGCCTTCCGTTTTGTGAAGAGTCAATCCCTTAAAAATGGGAACTTGTTCTTCAAAACAAAATCCAAGTTATTTCTAAGTGTGCGTTCTTTATTCAAGTACTAGATACAAAACTCAAGAAATATTTATGCATAAGAAACAAAGATCTTTCATGTTGAGCAGAAGGGAATCCTTTGATTCAATTCAAAATTTCTATTCTAGGTATAGTGACGTTTCTTTTTAAAGAAAATAAAAATGGAAAGTATTCAGTGCTTTTAAATACCACCTTTCTCTTCAGCTTGCTTGCTTATTATTAATACAGTTTGAATGGATTCTTGCTTTGACATAGAAGTTTATTTTTAAAAGGACTGTGGATAATCTGTTACTATAGCAATATTTTCTCACTCTGAAACTATTTAATCTTAAAGCAACATGAAACTTTAAATGTCAATATGGTCCATATTTAGAATGAAAGCGGCACTTGACTATACCAATAACTAAGGTGTCCATGATGAAAGGGATTTGGATTTTGCTTATTTTTAAGCATATAGTGTCGTTCGCCTGTTAGGCACCCTCAGCATGGGGCAAACACTCGTGGATAATGCCAGAATACATGTCCATAGTGTGGGAAACACACGAAAGACACTGGCTGTGTACAGGCCACATCTTTCGTTCCACTGAGGACTCCAGAATAGCGCAGAGATGCCTGTGTCCCACCTTCTAATGCACATCTGCATCCAGAAGCCCACTATGGTTGTATAGCTTGGCTACTATGAGCTGTGCTGCAATAAACATGGGTGTGCAGGACTCTTTTGTATGCTGACTTCAATTCTTTCTGGTACATATCCAGGGGTGGGATTGGTGGATTATACGTTAGTTCCATTCGTAGCTTTTTCAAGAGCTTCCGTATTTTTTTCCACAGTGATTGTACTGATTTACACTCCCATCCACAATGTATGAAGGTTCCTTTTACTCCACATCCTTGTCATCCCTTGATACTTTTTGTTTCCTTAATGAGAACCATTTTAACTGGGGTGAGATGGGACTTCGATGTAGTTCTGATTCATATTTTCCTAATGATATTGCAGTTTTTCATATATTTGGTGGCTATTTGTACTTCTTTTGAGAAGTATGTGCTCAGGCCCTTTGCTCATGTTTGGTTGGATTACTTGTCCCTGCCTGCTGCCATTGTCACCCAACTAATTCTTATTTACTCTTTAGAGTTCAGATGGAGGTCATTTCCTCAAAGAAGCTGTCCCTAAACCCTAGATTCGGTGAGAATCCTATAGCACCCTTTTGCCTCATTACGTAAGATTCAGGACAGTTGTCAATTACTTATTCACTGTTTCTTAGGCGAGACTGTGAGTTCAGTGACATCAGGAATCTGATTTGTTTACCGTGATGTTCCAGGCCCTAGCTTGGAGTGAGCACTTGACCGTTAACTGAGTGAATGGGGGACTGTAAACAGTTTTGCTAATAGAAAGACAAAGCTTCTTCATTTAGGCTCAAAAGGCAGCTTTCAGATAAGCTCTCTGGAAGTGGCAGGGCCAATTTTTAGTGTGCCATGGAATACCTTCTGGACTGGGACAAAGAATGCAATGCATTTTACCACAAGGACCAAAATATACCCATATAAATATCTACTGTTTCTACCAAATAGTCCCTTTCAAAAGATGTCTTTAGCTCCTGGGGCACATTTTTGTCTTCGAGTGAGGGATTCTTATTTTGGAAATTGTCGAAAGTTGTTTAGGAGTGTTCAGTTCACCCGCTGAATCATTCAACAAATTCCATTTTTTAGTCAGAAATAAGGTGTGACTAGTAAACAATGGGACCAATTTTCTTGTGTGACTCACCAACTGACTCAGAAAGTAATTGCCAAATTACATCTTTAATGGAAGTCATGGACATTTTATTTTGCTTATTTCTGAAGTTACTGTACAAGCTAGGCTTTCTGACTGACTCTGTGAAAAAGCCAAGCGCCTACGGAAATATACAAATCAGCCAAGTATCTCATGCTTTCAGTTGTAATTTTTCTCCAATAGATGCGAGGCCCTAGGAGCACACTGACCTGAGCAATAACGCTCTTTGCTGCTATCCAGCACCGACTTCTGCCCTTATTGTCTGCTTTCGGCCTTCTCCAAGATGTACCGGATGTACCACGCTTTACTTGCTGAGGTTTCCTCCTGGTGCCTGAAGAGGGGGAAATTGTGCTGGACGTTTTACCATGCCTGTATCCCACGGATGTGTCCCATTAGTTCAATTCTGCTTCATTCACATTTATGGGGTGCAATGGCAAGTTTTAAATTGAGGAGAATCTTTCCATCTTAAAGTCCTTATTTTTATCATATCCACAAAGTCCCTTTGTCATCTTTGAGGGCCATTATTTCACCCACTGCAGGGACTCAGGCAATGAGACAAGTATGGACACATAGTAACAGCAACAGCAATAACATCTTGACCCCATGCCAATCTTGCTTCAGCCCTTCATCCAATTGAATCAAAATTACTGGCAATGGTTATTCCAATATTTTCTGTGACTTTTCATTTTTATTCCAAAATGCCTTGATTCTTTGAAACATATGTCATAAAATCATTCTGCCCACTACATCTCCTTGTCTGTATCACCCACTCTCTACCATCCTCTCCAGTTAACTCAAGATTGTTGTGCCTGTTTCACTCTACTCCCTTTACTCCAATCATTTTTGCTAGTATGATCTCTCCAACACTCTGCATTTGCACTCAGGTGATTTTGTTATTGTTACTGAGCTCAGATCATCCACACAGTTCTTTGTCTATAATTCTGAAATTCCAATTTGAAAGGAATTACCCTCTAGTTGCTTCCTCTTCCTCTTTTCCCTATCTTGCAGTACTTGCACTAGTACATTCCATGTACACTTTCTCTTTATTCAACATCTGCAACCTGCCTTCATTTCTCCTTACCCCTTATATTTTATGATCCATCTCTATATCTACTCATTTAAGAAATTTTAATTGAGCAACTACTGCATGCTCATCTGGGATACAGTGGTGAAGAAAATAAAGGTCTTGCCCTCATGAAATCAGTTTCATTGAATTACAATACAATCCCTCTCATATGATTGCCTTCCTTGCTGTATACTACATCTGAAAGTTCAATTTCAAACCTCTTTGTTTAATTGAGATGTCCAGTCCATTAAGCTCACCACTTTCTTCCTTGCACCATTCTCTTTTCTACAGTTTCACCTTTTGGTCCTCAGAACTGCTTTCTTCACTAACTTTTAGCTGACGATCTTACCTCATACTTCATTTAAAAAGAAAAAGAAGTAGTAAAGCAAGAGCTGCTCCTGCGTCCTCTACCGTGTTTCAAATTCTTGCACGACTGCCTGTGTTCTCTGCATTTCCAGCCATGAGAAGAAATATCATTTTTCTTATCAAAGGTGAACAATTTCTCTCATACTCTAGCTCTGATCTCTTTTTTTAACCTTTTGTCCTCATTTCATCAATCGTTCCCTCTCTTTCTCCTATCAACACTAACTTTCTATTCCCTCGTCTCACTGTCACATAGATATGCTCTCATATTATCCATTTTAAAATAAAGGGACAAACAAAAACCTACCATGATCACGTTTGTTCTTCCAATGACAATCACATTTTTTAGTCTCCACTTGGCATCCAAATATCTCCATTTCCTCAAAATGAACATCACTGTTACGTATTGCAAATATACACTCATTGGGAAATGAAAGGGATAGCTGTCTCCCCCATCCCCAGTATCTTCAATCAGCCTTCTGCATTGAACTAAAAAGCTCTTGCAAAGAAAAGGAAATAATCATCAAAATTCAAAGCCAGTCTATGGAATGGAAGAAAATATCTTCAAACTATATATCTAATAAAGGAGCAAAGCATATAGCATATTTGATAATAGGTTAATAATATCCAAAGTAGGTAAGGAACATCTGCCACTTGATAGCAACAATGAAACCTCTTAAATGGACGAGTTAAAATGGGCAAAGGACTTGAATAGACATTGTCCCAAAGATAATATACTGACAGCCGCCATGTGTAGAAAAAGGTGCTCAACATCACGCATGATCAGGGGGAAGCAAATCAAAACCACAGTGAAATAGCATCAGCCACCTGTTTAAATGACTATTATCAAAAAGACGAGATAGAAAGTGTTAGTTGAGGGTCATAAATTTGAGTCATTTGTAGAGAAATGCATACACCTTGAATCTATAATGCTACGTGAAATAAATCAGATACAAAAGGTTAAATATTGTATGGTTTTGAAATTGGGGTGGGGGAAAGGAGAAATGAAGGAAAGGAAAAGGAAAAGTAAATATATATGCTTATTTATATATAATCTATATATACATGCACAAGATAGTGAAGATAACTAAACTACTAATTTCTATTAGTTCATTGAAAAGAAAGTTTGGTTCTTATATTATTTGATCAATTTTTCATGCCTATATCTTGTAATATGAGCAACTACTCTGAAGATAGTAATAGGCAATGCACTAACCATTGTTGCTCTCCTACTATCTTATTTTGAAATTTTGTATCATTATTTTTAGTGCTTTTTTCTCTTTAAAATGAAAAAAGTGCCACAGTTTCTTTTATATGAGTGACCCAAAATATAAATAAATTAAAATGAAAGCTAAAAAATTAGATGATCACAAACAAGGACGTAGACTTAGTGAAGGTAGGAGGGGGATTTGAAGATGGGGGAGATGGGAGAGAGGAGAAAGAAAGTAAAACAGATCAAGATGTAACCTGTGCACTTACCTGCTTCCCACAGGAATGCATTTTTTATCTATCACATGCATGTACTAGCAAACATTTTTTAAAAATATGTTGATGAGGGTATGGGGAATTTTGAGCCCTTATACATTGTTAGTGGGGAAAAATTGTGCATTTCTAAAGGTAAACACTATGGAGGTTCCTCAAAAAACTGAAAGTAGGACTACTAACAATATGATCTAGCAAACCCACTTCCAGGTGTGTATCCAAAAGAATTAAGGGCAGGATCTTGAATCAATATTTGTCTCATATTCATTGCAACATTATTCACAACAGCTGAGACTCAAGAAGTTTTAAGTCCATTCACAGCAAATGATTAAGAACTGTGGTGTACACATATAATAGATATTTTAGCATTCAAAAGCAGGAAATCTTGTCATCTGTGACAATATGGATGAACCTAGAGAAAATTATGCTAAATGAAATAAGCCAGTCACAGAAGGAAAAATGCTACCTGATCTCACTTATATGAAGGATTTAAAATAGTCACAGGGACAGAGTAAATGACGGTGGCGAGGGGCAGGGGAAGAGGAAAGTGCAGAGGCGTTAGTCCGAAAGAACAAAGTTTAAGGTATGGAAGATAAATAATCCCTAGGGATTCACAGCATAGTGCCGTATTTAACAATAGTGTAGTATAATGTCTAAAAATTGCTAAGAAGTTAAATCTGTTACACACACAAATAATAACAAGAGGCTTAGAGGAGTCTTGGAGATGATGCATAATTTTATGCAATACACTGGTGTTGTGGTTTCACAAATATACTCTTACAAGTGGGTGATTAACATATAAGATTGTTACGGTTTTGGTCTGGATGTCCCCCCAAAGCGGTCATGGAGTGGGCTTCTAGAGTTTATGATCGATTCATAGGTGTGAGCGCTATATCCGCCCTGGGGGGGCAGATTGCATATAATGTAAGGGAGGAAAAGAGGCTCACTTGCTGCTGCTCCTCCCTTTTGCTCTTGCTGCTTTTGTTGTTTTCTGCCACCATGAACGGTTGCCCTCTGCTGTGTGCCACTCTGCCTTGGAGACAGCTAAGTATGGACTGAAACCTCCACAGACTGTGAACTAAATAAACCTTTCCTTCCTAAATTTTGAGTGTCAGGTATTTTGTCTCAGCAACAGGAGAAAAATAACCAAGACAATGATGAATGTTTAAATTGAAAAAAAAATTACAGCAAAAGACACATTGTCTTTAATACCCCTCATAATACTTCCCCTCACTGTGGAAACTTGTTTCATTGTTCTTGACACTTTCTGAACCAGTTCTGGAAGTCTTCATTGTATCTTTATGAAGCATGATCAAAAACATGAGGAATGCTGCTGCTACATGCCATCCAAAGGAAAGGTAGGCTCATAAAAATATTACTCTGTGTCTTCATTCACTTTATTCACCAGCTTTTGCACCACATTGCTTCTGGCTTTTCTCCAAAGTCACAATGATTGCAGGGCATGATGGCGCAGGCTTATAATCCCAGGATTCCAGAATTCAGGAAGCTGAGGCAGGAGGATTGCTGTAAGTTTGAGGACGGCCTGGCTTACAAAGTGAATTGAAGGCCAGCCTAAACTGCGTAGTGAAACCCTGTCTCAAAAAAAAAGTCACAATGACCATGAAAAGTAAATGCTGTAAATTAATCCAAGATATTAAGGCAACCATGGTAACACAAACACAAAAAGAGGACTTCCAGAAGTGCTCCAGAATGTGGCAAGAATGATGAGATAAGTGTGTTGGAAGTGAAGGGAATATTGTTGGGAGGGATTAATGGTAATGTGTCTTTTGCTCTCATAAGTTTTTTAAAAAAAAAATTTAGATATTCACTATATATTTTGATCACACGTTATACTTCCAAAGCTAAAAAAGTGTACCTTATGGAAACTTTTTATGTCCACCTACTTAATAAATAAAATGATTTAAAATGCTTCACGTTGTAAAAAATGTTTTCAAAGAGTAAAGTAACTTTTCAGATCCTAGTTCTTCATCTGCCATTCACTTCTCAACTCACCACGATGTGGTTTGTGTGAAAATACCTACTTGTGTTCAGTTACCGCTCGTGTCACCAAATCCAATACAAATGCTCCACAATCTCTGCATGGATGTTTAAATGGTATGTCAGTCTTAATACAGCTGAAATAGAACTCTTAACTCCTAATCCTATCCCTGCTATTTCCTTAGCCCTTACTCTTCTAATGTTATTTCATCACTGGATTCATCACAAAACTCTATATTGAAAACATATCCAATGTATCTATTTCTGTCTAGTCTAATTGCTTTCTAGTCTCTTGTCTACTTTCCCTGATGCTTCTCCTGCCAAACTGTTATCTCTTGTCCATGCAGCAGCCAGCAGGTCTTAAAGATGATTCAGGTTTTTCCTCCACTTTCCTTTGGATTATTGAGTAAAGGTCATAAACTAATCAGCCTACTAAGGCCAGGAAGATAAATGCATGAGAAAGAGTAGATATATTTTTCCTTTAAAGCAGAACAAGCAAAAAACACTACTAGAAAAGTAAATCAAATTTCTTTTATTTGTACTAAAGCGCAAACATGTAATTTTATAATATGTATGATATTGTAGATTACGTTATAAGTAAATCAAGCCCACAAAATTTACTACTTCTGCTTTTGTTTTGTTTTATGTTCTGGGTTTACCTATAGATCATGATCTCTACTGCAAGGAAAACAGAGCAAGGGTAATGACACATGGCTGTGTATCATCAGGCTCAGAGTTCAAAGGGGACACAAGCCACAAACAGCTTGAGGAGACAACATACACTATAGCCTTATATGCATGTCTTGTACCTTTTTGAACTGTTTGTTTTTTTTTTTCATTTTGCAATGTGCATTTAAGGTTTCTCTGTCTTTGTGTGAACATGGATTATATCTCCACATATTCAGCTCTTCTTTGATTTCTTTCATCAGAGTTTTTCTTTTTTAAACTGGGGTTTGAAATCACAACCTCAAACTTGCTCTCATCAGAGATTTTGCACTTTCCCTCAAATAGATCTTGGACATATTTTGCTAGGGATATGCACAAATACTTAATTTTTGGTCTCAGTGGTTTTTTTTCCATTTGTAAAAACATGTACATCACTTCAAAATATTAATTATAAAAGAAACTATGCAAGAAGGAGTGGGTTCAGTGAAGGAAGTGGTAGGAATAATTAGTGCAGTTACAACTTGTACTATAAAGAATTCTTCTTAAAAATATTTAAGGCACCAGTAATTTAGAATTTGCTGAATGGTCAAAGACATGATTTTATGCAGTTGTCACTATGATTGCCTCTACTTACAGATGAAGAAATCTGATGAATTTGCACTTGTGGGTTCAGTAAAGTGGACTTGCTACCTCTTTTCTAAAGGAGGACCTGAGGAGACTGTCACTTGTGGTGACAAAAACCCAAATAAAGAATCAACACTAAGAAAGAATATTCATGTTAAGGTGGCCAGGAACGATGGTGTTGTACTGAAGTTTAATACCCTTAAAGGCCAGTTTTATGATCTTATGCAAATCTTGTAACCTATCTGAGAAATTCTTCTCAGCTCTAAATTAGGGATTGATTAATTAATTCTAATGACTTTTATCGCCAAGGTTTAGCAGGAGCAGAAGAATGGACGTAAAGATCCAAAAGTGTTTATAATCATTTATGTGAGACATAAAATATGCTCATTATTAATACTTCTCCTTTATTTTGTATACTTTCAGATAATCACAGTAGGACCAGGAAAAGTAACATGGAGTGTAAGTTATTACAGTACAGTCAAGTAATTTCTCAAAGATCAGGGAATCCATCTATGATCAGAGCAAATGAAAAACAGAAACCAGATGAGGGAGACAGACAGACAGACAGACACTCAGAGAGACTGAGAGACACAGAGACAGAGATACAGAGACATAGAGAGAGAGAGAGTGAGAGAGAGAGCTACTTCCTCAATAGCTTAATGAACACCTGCATGTACAGTAGTCTCCTTTCTTCTCTGGACTTATTAGGAGCTCTGATAGGTTCAGTGGTACTGTGGAAGCCACGGAGCATTCATGTGTGTATGTGTCATTTGTGTGGATGGTAGTAAGGAGAGCAGTGAAAACAGAGGAAAGAAGGCCAAGTTGACATCTCACAGCTGTGATAAAGTAGCCTGATGAAACATTCTCTTTGTCTTTCTCAAAGCTCAAAAAATGAGCATAGTCTTCTATCTTTCCCCTTTCCCTTTAGAACACTCTGATCTGTAGAGTTAAAC
The DNA here is from genome assembly GCF_000276665.1 of Chinchilla lanigera. Lineage (NCBI taxonomy): Eukaryota > Metazoa > Chordata > Mammalia > Rodentia > Chinchillidae > Chinchilla > Chinchilla lanigera. Next base: position 278,572 of record NW_004955498.1, on the reverse strand, counting down.
CATCATTCCTATTAGACATTTCCTGAACATAACCTTGTGAAGACTCAAAAAAGGGAGCCAGATCATTTTGTCCATGGATAAAGCAGAAAACAAAGCTAGTCCTAGGTTAAGTAGTTTCTATGGAAATATTTGGACAAGAAGATACAAAGCTATGATAGACTGAGGTTCTAAGTATCATAATGTCTTCAGATATCCCCAGAAGGGTTTCATTTCCTAAACCAAACTCAGATCATCCAGGAAAGAACAGGATGCCGTGTTCAATTTGCTACCTTCTTTTGACTTTCTTGCCACCCCTACTTGATAACTGCTTTTATACTTGGAATAAAAACCAATGAAAACCAAGAAGCTCAGGAAGGGTTAGATGTGATTATGGCTGAGATGAGGCAGACATTAACGGAACTGCAGTGACTCCAAAAGCTTCTGCTTCCTCATCTTGCCCAACTGTGGAATAAAACTAGTTTCCCAGCTGTGCATGATGGCACATGTCTGCAATTCCAGTGCTCTGGAAGGGGAGGAAGGAGGGTGGCAAGTTTCAACCCAGCCTGGGAAGCTTAGTAACTTCGCAAGAACCTCTTTCAGTTTCTTAGAAGAGCTGGGGATGTAGCTCAGTGCAAATGCTCTGGTTTTAATCCTCAATACAACAACAACAAAAAATGATTTCCCAGTTTCCAAAACTAGCCTTAGAGATCTAGTCCGTTCCCCCCTCTGGCTCCCCTGTATTTGCATTTGCTGGTAAACAGATTTGGGTCATGAAAGCCATGAATCAAGCAGCCTACCTTCCATAGCTTGGTCCTTTTTAGGCACAATCTGGTGTTTAGGGGATTCCTTTCCTGAGAAATGCATCCTGCCTTGCCCACCCTGGCCTTTTGGATGATGTACTGCTTGCTTTGTGTAGCCAGGTCTCTAGATAACACTGCCCCTGCACTGTAAGATGTGTGGAGATAAGTTATTTTGTGCATTCTCTGCCTCAGTCTCTACTCTTCACCTTCACACAAACTCCAGAATTGGTTGCTTCCTGCATTATAACAGTTTGCTGCCACGCAGCAGATATAACAGCCAGCTCCTAGCTCCCGAGTCCCACTTGTCTCTGTCTTGGCCCGTTGTCTGCTTTTTCCACTCTGTCTGCTACAATGACTTCATTAAGCCAAAGTCTTCCTGAGCTACCTGCATGATACTAGGGAAGGGCTAGCTGGGCTGGCTTACTTGGGATGACCTCTATTATCTGGCAGTCTGAAGCTTACATCTTGAACTTGCTGTACTCATTTGGCTTAATAGAAACCTTGTGTCAGCAAGTTTGAACATTTCAGACCTTTGCTTTCTGGTTGGGATTAGATCCTCTGAATTAACTTTCAGTCCAAGGAGAGGCTCTCTGGTTTTAATCCCTCTACTATCTTCAGGCCTGGACGTTGACATATTAACCTATTACTTAAAAGAAAAAAAATGAGAATTATTTTGTTTCCAGACACTACCATTCACCACAAAATCACTCTATTTTTTCCTGGGTTTGGAATTTAGAAATGTTGATATTATGCGTGAAAATATATAAAACTGTCCTCAGTTATGCTTTCCCCTTGATACATATGCTTTTTTGTTTTTGAAACTGTGTTTTCCTCATAAGACCTATAGGTTGTAATCTATGCTTGTTATATGCATTTGTATTTTAGCAAAGTACTGAAATTGCCTTTAGCTTCTAGATGCTATATTAGGAAAACTTGCAATGTTATGAGTGTGTTGTTTTTATTCCCTTCTTGCACTGCTATGTTTCCTTTATAAGCTCATAGCAAGAGTGAGTAGCTGGAGAAGAAAGAAATCTGCTACTGGTAAACAGTACTCTTAAGTTCTTTCCAGTGCTATTTGTGTTATTTAGAATAAATCCAAAGTCGGTTGCATGTAACTAATACATAGGTGGCTACAAATCCACAGTTTTATGTGGGACTGAACCATTTGCTACACATGGAAACTGATTATTCTTGGGTCCCTAGGGAGTGAACCTTAGATGACACTGAAAGAAGGGGGACCCTTTATCAGGGATTGGTCTATAAGGATGTTATTGCAAATGCATTCTATTTCTACACAGCAATAATTTGACCTTCTCACCCCCCATAAAAAAAAACCAAAGAGAGATATTTGCATAATTATGTTAACTCCAGTGGAAACAATTGGGACAGTGGTATCCAATGTGAATCTGGGATGATGTAAATAAATATTTGATATCTGGGATGTAAAACAGTAGTCACTAGCTGCATGTAGCTACTGATCACTTAAAATGTGGCTGCTTGACCGAAGGACTACATTTTAATTTTGATATACTGTACTTTAAATAGCCACATGGTTGTGGTTTAAATATGCCCGTGGTGTTGGACAGCTAAGGATTTGAGGACTGGAGTCCAGAATGAGTGACTTCATCGTTGCAATGCTAAGCTTCTCATACTGTCTGCATGCACAGCTTCTGGATTTATTAGTCCATTTCCTTTCATACTTGTCGATACCTAGTTCCCCTGCTTGTTCAACAAATCTGTTCTAATGCATAGGGTGTTGTGACGTGCTATTTCTGAAGAGATGCAACTTTTTTATTCAGAAGGACATTAACATAGATTTGATTAAATGAATTTAATTTCCTCCTACTAAGTAACTCATTTGGTGTGAACAAATCATTCTCATATCACTGAGAATGCAGACTTGGGGGAAGAGATGGTAAACAGAGGGGAAGAGGTAGAAAGATATTTTTGTAATTTGCCAAGTTCTGCCTACCAAGGATCTTAATTATTACTTTTTAGAAATCACTCAGCAGGGCTGGGGGTGTAGCTCAGTGCTAGAGCACTTGCCTAGTGTGTTTAACGTGCTGGATTTGATCCCTAGCCCTGCAAAAAAAAAAATCACTAAGGAAATGAGATGAATCTGCAAATCAGAGGCCTGCAGTGTGTCATGGAGACATCATGTATGACCTCTAATGAGATGCTGGTTTTCTCCTTGCCACTCCCCTCTGTACTTCTTTCTCCACAAGGGAATTTTAATGAGAGAAACACATCCTTTTCCTAGGGCTTCCTGGTCCACTGTCAGGTGACTTACGTCTATAGAAAATGCCTTCATGTGGTGTGGCAAAATCTGTCTGGTCCCCGTCTTGTTGACCTGATTTATCAATGGTTTCCTTGAGGTGGTGGCCCAAACCGAAACTGCTTCTCTAGGTGAGATTTCATCAGTGATAGACTCAAGCAAAATTCTTACTGTCTGAGTCCTGGATGCTACTATTTTCCTTGACAAAGCCTAAGATTAATTTAGGTTATTATTTTTTTTTTTTGAAGCAGAACTAGACCAGTACTCATATTGATCTTACATGAGCTAAAAGCACATAGGGCTTTTCACAAGTGTTCAGTCTCACCTGTATTGGTACAGCTGTATTTGGGTGACCAAGTGCAGGTCTTCATATTAACCCATGTTATATTTCATCTTGATGACTCTGGCACATGTGATAGACACTGTGATTCATCGCCAGATGTCTCCTCTGAGCAGAACTTATTTCTCCTGCTGCTGAGAATGCTGTTGACAATAATCATCTAATGTCAGCAATCTCTGAGGACTGTTTCCGGTGAAGAAAACCACCTTGCCAAGGTCATCCTCCTTTTAGGAGCAGGCTTCATCCAACGAATGACCAACTCAGAGATATAAAGCCCACTCTGGCCCACCTTGGAATCATTTTTCGGAGCTTTCTCAGGCTCTTCTCCCTTTGGGAAGTTAATGAGGTCTTCTCTGGGATTGCACCACAAGTCAATCTCTTCCCTTACTTAGCCCTGATTTTTTTCCTGTCCTTTTCCCAAATGTTGATCCTTCTCTAAAAAACCTTGTGTATGCTAATTTCTGGCTCTGCATTTGCAGCACTGGGAACCCATTTTGCATTCCAGCGTTACTGCATTCCAAGGAGCAAGTTCACTTTGGATCTGGCATTGCTAGTCAAATGAATTAATTATTCGAATTTTTTACGTGATTCTGCCCTGGGGTTGAGTCTCCTTTAAGCTCTTTATTGTATATTTCTGCCTCGATATTCACAGGCATTTCAAGCTCATTATATCCACAAATGAAATGCCCTCACTATTTACACCATGTTCCTCTCCAAATTTGATCTGCTTGCAGCATCAGCTAGTCACCCATACTAGAAGTTTTCTAGTTATTCCCCTTCCCATAAATGTTCAAAGCTTCCTTCTTTCAGTTCTCATTCCTGTTTCCCTAATTTCATACCTTCTCATCCACTGTCTGCATTACAACAGTAGCCTTGGTCCAGGATTCTGTCATCTTTTTCTTCACAGTTTTCCTCATTTGAAGACCACAGATTTGTTGCAAAATAGATACGGTCATATTATTCTCTCATTTGCGATCCCTTGCTTCAAGGACCATGGTAATAATTTCTAGGCTGAATTTGAAGCCATTTACCCAACCTTTCTCTCTTTCCTGTTTTGTCTACTGGTGCTCATTCTGTATGGACCTGACCTCCACTCATGTAGTCTCTAAACATAAGCATTCTTTTTCATCCTTTACAGTCTTTAAACATCACCTCTCCCTTCTGCACTTCACACTTAGTGAATCATCTTTTGCTCCCAATGTACCACAGGTTTCGTGGAGGCAGGGATTGGGTGCTTTCAGGCTTACTTTCCAACATGCGCTGTGGTGCCTGCCCTGTTGCAGTTCCATGGGCCCCCAGGATACCGAACAGACATGAACAAGCATGTTCTTCTTTTGTAGGAGTCATATGAGATCAAAGGTTAGCAGCTGAACAAGGGAAAAAAAGGTCCTGAAAATATCCCATTGCTTTTGATTTAATATTTAGTTTTTTTCCTCATAGAAGTAAAGATAACCTTGTTTCCTTTTGGATTTCACTTGCATGGAATATCTTATTTCTTTCCTTCACCTCAGTGTATTTGTGTCCTTAGAAGTAAAGTGAATTTCTTATAAGTAACATACAGGATGTGACTGAAAAATACAGTGAATGTTTAGATTTTTAAAAAATTTATTACTGTAAGACACATGGACGTTAATCCCTCTCAAAATACTCTCCCTCAGTCCAAATACACTCATCCCATTGTTCTTGCCACTTTCTGAAGCAGTTCTGTGTGTCCTCTTTTGTGAGTGTCTTTATGAGTTGTGATTTAAAAATACAGTGAATGTTGCTGCTGAATGCGATCCAACAAAAAGGCAAGCTCTAGAAAACATTTCAGTGTGTTGTCACTCAGCTTATGGACTGGATCTGGCACCGTGTGACTTTTGGCTCTTCCCCAAAGTCAAAATGAGCATGAAAATAAACATTTTGAATCAATTCAAGACATTGAGGCAGCCATAATAGCATGACTAAAGACACTCATGAAAAAGAGGACTTCCATAAATGCTTCATAAAATGGCAAGAAGGATGGGATAGGTGTGTTCCACATGAGGGGGAGTGTTTGGGGGTTGACTAAAGGCAATGTGTCTTTTACTGTAATACATGTTTTCAATTTAAGCATCCACTGTATTTTTCTACCACAAACCATATATTAAATAAACTACAAACTTGCAGTCCACCTGTCCCACATTTTTAACTTTTGATATTTCATTTTGCATCTTTCTCTATTGCCTATATTTTAATATATTAATGTAGTTACTATTTTCAATTGTTTGTCTTCTTTCTAAAGGTTAATAGTTTAGGTACTGTGCTTACAACATTAGAACATTCTGGTTTTTCTGTATAATTACTATTATTGGTGACTTTTATGTTTTCCTACATTACCCTCTTAATTATTAACATCTCCTTCTTTTAGTCTGAAGATTTTTAACATTTCTTGTGCAGTGGAGACATACTCTCTTGGCTTACGTTTGTCTGGGAATGTCTTTATTTGGCTTTTACTTCTAAAGGACAGCTTGGCTAGGTACAGCCCTCTCAGTTCACAGGGCTTTATTTTTCTTCATAATTCTGAAACTCCGACGCCACTCTCTCCTGGCCTATAGGTCTCTGCAGAAAAGTCTGATGTTAAAGGAATTTGGACTCCTTATATATTATTTGTTCTATTCCCTTTCTGCTTTGAGAGTCTTCTCTGTATCTTTCACCTCTGAGAGCTTGACTCTAAGAAGTCTTACAGCAGACTTAGTGTTGGGGCAGGGATGACACCAGCACCTCTTTCCTTCCTTCCTTCTGTAGTGCAGCTTTCTTATTTTTATACTAAAACTGACACTATTTTCTCTCTCTTAGTTTCTTTTTTTATTTTAAAGAGAAAAGAACAAAAACAAAATAACAAAAGTAATAGCATAAACAAAACAACACAGAATCAATAAAAATGATACAGAATTTCAAAACAAGGTGATAGGAAATTAACAATGGTTTCTGTTTTACATATTGTTACCTTCAAAATGGTGACTCAGGTAAGCAGATATAGGCATGCAAGATTGATCAAATGATTAAACATTAACTTTCAATAAACCAATAGAAATTAGTAGTACAATTATCTCAGTTATCCTGTGTGTGTGTGTATATATATATATACACATATATATGTATATATATACACATACATATTATATATACACACACCACACCCAGGTCAATGCCTGACACATGAATATTCAGTAACGATTACCATTATAACCATATTTACATAATTATTGTTGTTATTACTTATTGCTCTGAGATTATTGGGAGTTAAAGCAAAAATGTTCCCTCTCTGTTAAAATAATGTGCATATTTTACTTTTTGCTTATAGCATAATAAGGCTTCCTTTGTGACTGTGTTTTGTAATTATTTGATAAGTTATCTTTGTTAAGTCTGTGGGTAGTTTCAAACTTTAATTTTTCACCTTTATTTGCAACATAAAAAATAACAGAATTCATGAAGCAACAGATGAAAAATGTTATCACTTTTTGAATAATGCATACCATTGAAAATTAGATGATTTAAAATATAATTGCTTCTGGAATAGACTTTATGAGTAGTGAAAGGATTTAGTGGAGGAATGAAAAATAAAGCATTTGAACAGAGCACAGTTTGGTTTCTTACCATGGTCTCATGTGAGAGTGGCAGTGACTGCGCTGTTTGCTAGAGCGTGGTCCCTTCGTTGGTGGTAAACTGTGATGTTCTATTTTTCAGTCACACATCTCCAAGTATGAATTGTGCATGTTTATTTTGGTGGAATTAGAGCTAAAATGAAAGTTACATCTGTTCTAAAGTGAGAACATAGTCTGAATTGGATATACTTGCTCTGATTTGCTTAAAGTGGTCTTGTAAATAGTAAAAGTTTTCTCATCTGTAAAGTAACAATGTTTTCTTCATATCAGTATGGTGGTATTAAAACAACACATATGACCACAACATCTTTGTAAACTGAGAAATGTTAGATTAGTTTGAAACATAATTTGCAAGTACTTGAATATCACACAATGATATGTAATACATAGTGTATTGAGGTGTTCTCTATGCAAACACAAATATTCAGGCCATTTTGTACTCTTAGCTATCTTTTCGTTTTTTTAAAATTTAATTTAAAAGATTAAAAAAACTAACAAAACAACAATGAAGACAAAATCAAAACAACGCAAAAACAACAAAAACGATACATGATCAAAACAACATGATAGGATTAACAGTGGCTGCTACTTTACATACTGTTATCTTCAACAAAGTTGCTCGGTCTACCAGATGTAAGAATGTAAGATAGATCAAATAATCAAAGACAGTAACAAGTAACAAAAAAGAAAACATCAGAAATGAAGTTTCTGTTAAATTTCTTCATGTTGTATCCTTTTAAAAAAATTACAGTTATATTTTGGAACATGTATATATATATTTATATGGAAAAATATAAGAATATGATAATGTTCATTGGAGAAAGTCCAAAAGAGTTATATAGTATTCAGTATTCCCCCGAATCTTTTCTTTTTCTTTCTTTTTTTTTTTCTTGGTTTTTCTCTGGTACCGGGAACCAAACTCACGACCTTAACGCTTGCCAGGCAGGCACTTTGCCACTGAGCTAAATCCCTAGCCCCTCCCCAGAATCTTTTGACGATGGTGTCATACTTTTCTCGGATCATTGTACACATCCAGTGGCCTGCAGAGAGCTTTGTCCAAGATTCTCACTCTGTAGAGAAAGATCTAAACTTTCCCAAGATCACAGCAATTTAGTGGTACAAATGCAACTGGATCTCAGAAATGTCCTGTTTATAGTTCAGTCATCATTCTTCTTTAAAAGGTTAGAACCTTGATTTGATTGCTGTTTTGGAAATGCCTGGTTATCAAGGGATTTCTCTGCATTTCAGCAAAGGAAGGAAATGAATTATACATCAGGATCCCAATCTGTAAAACAAGGGCAGTGGCCAAAGGCTCTCCTTTGAAGTATCAGTAACTGAAAGTCGTGGGATTGAAATGTCTCCTTGTGTAAGATTCTCCATTCTTGAGCATTTTTGTAGGTGTTCCTGGCCTTCCACTGTTGACCAAAAAACAATCACACTGACTTGGACATACTTGTTAGTACATGTAATTGCATATATTGATCTATGAATATATCCATCTAGATAAATGGACAAAAATATAGCTGTATAAATTGGAATCATGCCATAAATGACTGTGTTTGTTTTTGTTTTTACTATTTTCTTTCTTGGTACCAGGAATTGAACTCAGGGCCTTGTGCTTGCCAGGCAGGCACTGCGCTGCTGAGCTATATATCCTCGACCCCATTGCAAGTGTTTTTAATAATGGTGCTAAATTCAATTCTTGAATTAACAGAGAAAAGAAACCATGTAATGGGGAAGTCTTCTGTGTTTGTCATCCTGTCTTAGGGAAGAGAAACCCATAGGATCTGATAGGTGATAGCCTCTAAATTGAAAGGAACAGCAGCGGCAGAGTCCTTTTAACCCAAGGCGGGAATGCAGACACAGAAAGTGAGTGGCATGTGATTGGGTTACACAGCTTAGCAGATGATAAAAGTGGGACAAGAACAAAGGCAACTTGCACTGCAGCGTAAGTAAGTGCGCTTGACCACCATTGATACTGCTTTGGAGAAAAGAAAAGAGAATTCAGGAAATGGTGGTCAGCATTATGCTCATTGCTTTGGCTCTCCGGTGCAAGACGGGAACTGCCTTGGCTCCATGTGAATGTTTGAGAGTAGAGAAAAACATACTCCCATTCCTTTCTATTTTAGAAAGTGTCAAAAGGGAAGTTTGGTAACAAAGACTTCATTTTTCACAGAGTGGCAATTGCTCAGGGCCATAAACCACTTGGTGGAGAAGTAAACCTGGCAAGAGCATTCATTGTAAAGAAACCACCCTATTCACTTTTCCTCTCGCACTTTCGAGTACTCCTTAGCCTCATCATGGGTGCTAACGGTTTTACAATTCGAGGCACTCCAGAGGCTCTCAGGGAGGTTGATACCCTTTCTCCTCTCCTGTCTGGGCTTTGGTGCTCTTGGTTCCCCACTGTCATCCAGTACAAACATGCCCTGTAATTTCCAGGGAGCTACCTACCCACCCACTTGTCTGGGCTGTATTAAGCCCCGGGGATTCAGGTAGATTTTTGATTGCTGAGGATGAATGTATCCTGCTGCATTCTGCAGAGCATTTTAGTCTGTCACTGCTGGGCACAGTGTCTTCAGTCTTAGCAGCATCATGGTTTTACCAGTGACAAGTAATCGTCCAGCTTCAGATCACATTTCATTAATATCAGTGAAGGGGACTGGTTGGGTTTTTTTCCAATCTAGGAACATGGATCAATTTTGCATTCAATTGAAGTTCGGCCCAGTGTAGATAAAATAAACAAAAGTTTTAGAATTCATCTGATCATGGTCTGTAACATGTATAAGTGACATCATACAGTAACATAAACCGGATGGGAAGTGGGAATCAATTTTAAAAATCCTGACAGTGGAAATATTTTCCCATACAAATTACTAAACTTTTCTTTAATTTCTAAATTTTAGAGAAGGTTTTTGTATGAATTTGAGTGCTGGTTTCTGCTTTTTCTTGAGTCGTTAATGACTCATTGAACATGAATCATAATAATCTGTTTCTTTTCTATTTATGGTAGGATTTTGTATTTGTTTCTTACTGTCAATGTTGCTTTTGAAATTGCTGAAATACAATTCTTATAAAAAAATTCCCAAGAAATGAGCTGGAGTTTTTATATTTCCTTTTGTTTATAATAATAGATATAAGTCCCTTACATTTGTACAGTGATATAAACACATTTATACATACTACCTCCTTTGATTATTTCTGCAAAATTTCAAGGCAAGCTTCTAACTCTCATTGTATATATGAAGAACATAATACTACAAGAAATCACGCTTTTCAGAAAACTTTTATTGGCAAATACAGCAATTCTGCATATATTCCCAAAAGCTCATTGGCTTAGGTGCCTGGGGAGGATGAGAAGAGCAGGATCTAGCGGATCCAGAGCTTCATGTGCAATTGGAATCTTTTTCTCCTTAATCTCCTTATTCTTCTCAAACCAGTTCCTGTTGCAGCTTCTATGCATATCTTGGTCTTTTTCTTTCAGATTCCTCCAAATAGTTGGGGTCATGGTCCCTGCAGGAATGGGGGCCACATCAGTGCTTTTTTGAAATCCAGTGAGGCAGGAGCAATATCTGATCCTGTCTCATTTAACTCTGGATGGATTCTTAGTGGTTTGACTTGAATTATGTGCCATTTCTTGGATCACAACTTGTTCCCATAGGGATGCACACCATGATTGGGCTGGCCTAGGTCACATAGGCAGCTGTGTGATCAGGGGAGCCAGATCTGTAATTGTTAAAGGAAACAAGCTGAACTACAGAGGAGATAAACCACAAAAATCACAGTAATGAAACAATAGTTTGAAGTTATTATTGTTCTTGGTTTGGTCCTTCTTCCCACCATACCATGATGATGTGTATGAGAAAGCAAAACTATAAACTCTTCTTATTTTCTTCAGTGTTTCATCTTGGAAGGAAACCTGTTCAGAAATACATAAAGGTCCTCCTCTTCCTTTTTTTTTTTTTTTTTTTTTTGGTACCTGGAATAGAACTCATGACCTTGCACTTGCCAGGTAGGTGCTGTGCCACTGAGCTATATCCCCGGCCCCTGTTCACATATTTTTTATTTTAATTTAAAATTGTGATAGATTCTCAAAATTTGCAAAAACAGTATTGTACATGAAAAGTCTCATGTACCTTCCACACAGGCTGTCCCACTGTTAACATCTACATAGTGTGATGTCAAAACCAAGATATTGACATTGATATATTCCAAAGGGTTTATTCAGATTTCACATTTTATGTGTGTGTGTGTGTGTGTGTGTGTGTGTGTGTGTGCTTTTATACATTTTAGCACATGTGTAGATTTTTGTAATATCTACTACAGTAAAGAAATGGAGCTGTTCGACTTTTCTCTTGTTAATTATTTATATTCATATCCCCACCATTCAACACTATCACTCTAGGAGGCTGGGGATTTAGCTCAGCGGCACAGTGCCTGCCTGGCAAGCACAAGGTCGTGAGTTCGATTCCCGGTACTGGGAAAAAAAAAAAAAAAAAACGAAAAAAAAAAAAAAAAAAAAAAACCAATACTATCACTCAATTCTGCCATTACTAATGTCTTCACCATCTCTATACTTTTGTCATTTCAAAACATTTTTTTAAGAGCAGAATATATTTATTGAGGGAAAGAAAGCCTCTGTCCAAGAGAGGGACAGAAGGGGGCCCTGAGTGGGTTGCCCAAGACTCTCTTTTCTAGGGACTTTATAGAGCAAAACCACGAGGTGAGGCGGGTCTAAGATAGGGGAAAAATGGGGTGGGCATGAGGTGGGACAAAACTACGGTCAGCCAATAAGATTACAAGTATAATCGTTCAGGTAAAATTGAGTAAACTGGGGTCAAATGGGAAACAAGTCATGTAATGAATATATCAATATTCTGTTTCTTTTTGTGGCTTAGTATTCCATGGTATAGATGTACCTAGATGAAATCTAATTGCTGCATTTTTCCCTTTTATGAATCATAGTTTGGATGGCATATGTAACAACACTTCATGTAGCCTTTGATCCCCAGTATTTTCTCCTATGTTTTTTCTAAATACTTTATAATGTTTTTATTTTGTGGACTCTGGTCCATTTTGAGGTAATTTTGTATAAGGTGGACGATTTGGCGTAGGTTCTGTCCTCTATGCTGCTTTTGTTTCTCTCTGAACTGGTCACTATATGATAATATATATATCTTTGCTATGTCCCCTACTTAAATGTCTGCTTATGAAAAAGAAGGATTTTGTTTACTTCTGTTCACAATCAAATCCCCACAAGTATCAACATGGAATGTTCTAAATAAATGCTTTTGCACAAATGAATGGATTTTCAGAGTGGACTCTCCATAAGACAAATACATATCTGACTATTTTTATAGTAGACCCAGGTTTTATCATTGAATTAACTTATTTGTAACCTATCACACTTCCTGTTTCTTTTATCTACCTAAAGTCTTTTCTTTATAAGATATGTGGTGAAAAGAAAAGAAGAGATGAAGAGAAAGGAAAATCTTGTTTTGTGAAAAGATACTTTTGGAAGAAATTAAATAGAAGGCAAGGGCACTGTGATCAGGAGACATGGGTATAATAATGAGATAACAGATTTCTATCCTTGCTAGGCAAGACAGCTGTGAACATAATAAACAAATATAAAACTATGCAGCATAAAATGATTAAGTAATTAGTGGTGAATGGTTTATTAGTCAGGAAAAAAGACAAATGAAAGAGACGTTTGAGGGTATTGTCTGAGAAGTGCACATACCAAATCACTGGGGACTTTATAGTCAGGGCTTGGAACCTGCCATAGGGGGAACGGAGGTTTTATGAAAAGGAAATTTAGCTCCCTTCACAAAGCTACATTGCCAGTTGGGGATTTAGCTCAGTGGCACAGCGCCTGCCTGGCAAGAGCGAGATTGTGAGTTCAATTCCCGGTACCGGAAGAAAACCAAAATAAACAAAAACAAAAAACAAAACAAAAGAAAAACAAAGCTACGTTGCCTTTTCTTTTAGATACTTTCACTGTGTTAATAATGCCCCCAGTAGCGATAATAATTGCAAACTAAGCATCTTCTATGTACCCAACACTGTACATAAGTCCTTACTCTAGGAGGAAGGACTATTATAATCTCAGTTTTACAGTTTAGAAAACTGAGGAAAACTTACTCGCCAGAAATAATATAAATCTCCATCTCCAGCTGGTTAGGTTCATTATACTGTATTTTGGTTGGAAGTATGGAACATATTTTCCATTTAGAAGATTACAGTCATGACTTTAATGCATAAAACAAAGTCTTTCAAGTCATCATAATTGTAAGTTCCACCTGCTGTAAGTCCAAAATAATAAGGTAGATGTTCTCAGTCACGAAGCTTCTCAGTAGTGAGATAATAACATCTGAGGTGACAACAGCATTTTGAAGCCACTAACGAATCTTCTAGACTATAAGCAATTTTCATTTCGGTCTCTTAATTTGTTGGCTGCCTAGCATTTCCAACACAACATTCCCTATTCATTTCACGAAGTCATTAACAAAGCAAGCATGATCAAAGGGGTACTGCAAGCTTTGCACTCAGATTTTTATTTGTTTATTCATGCAACAAATATTTACTGAGCACTTACTATATGCTGGGCCCTTTCCTAGGTGCTGGGGATGAGATAGTAAACTAGACTGGCAAGTCTCCACCTCTCATGGAACTTAGATTATAATGAGAGGAGAAAATAGGTTCTTTATAATGGTACATATATAATGGCTGGGATCATTGTATTATTAATTTCTATTGCTTTCTTGAAAGGAACATCTAATATTTAATTGTTTGATCATTCTTACATGTCTGTATTTATTTATCAGAGTAACCAATATGAAGATGACAGTATGTAATTCAGCAACCATTATTAGTTTCTTTTCACCTTGCCTACAATTCTGTTTTGTTTTTATTCTTTTTATGTTGGTTCATTTATGTCTGTGTGTTTGTTAATATGTTTTGGTTCTTTTGTCTCTGAAAATAAAATTTTAAAAAAATGTAAAAAAAAAAAAGAAATGACCTTTCTGGGTCAATAATACTTCAGATGAGCACTGAAGGATGAGGAAGGGTGAAAGCTGGAGCATTCCTGAAAGAAGGATTACCTCTCACTGCTATTTAAAACATTGCAGTGTTTTCAGTCCATTAGGAAAAAGGCTAAATTCCTTACTGTGAAACACAGACGTCTTCATGATCAGCCTCCTGCCTGCCTACGTCTGCAGCCTTGTCTCCGATCAGTCTCCCTCGTGGCATGATTTCAGCGGCTCCTTGTCACTGTGGGAATTGTGGTTGTGGCCCTGAATTATCTTCCCAGTTTCTCCCTGACAAACTGCTACTGATCCTTTGAGTCTTAGCTCAAAGGGCAGTTTCTCCTCCTCAAACAGTCTGACCAGATCCTTTTTCGTGGCCCTGCTCTATTTGGTAAAAGGAAATATGTTAGCACTTACTACATTCTATTTATCCATTGTCATATAAGACTTTTGTTGAGAACCCGACTTTACCACTTGACCTTTGTTACAATCAACTCCCTTAGCAGTGAATTCAAGTTTGATGGTATGTCAACCAATGGTAGTCATTGTGATTAAAACTATAAGTCATAACTTGTACAATCGCTGAACCTCCACTTCAAATAGCTATAGGATGTAGGAGCTGAGAAGTAATTTAGATTGTCTCTCTCATAAGGCAGAATGGAATTCTAGAAAGTCAGAAGGGGCCTTATTAATATTTTTCAAACCATGCTTGCAGATGTTTTTGGAGTTTCTCAGAGGCGCTTCTGTGGCTAAATTTTCATATATCTGGGGTATCAATTTGCTTTATCCAGGGCACTTGTTTCTGATTTATTAACTGAGTTTTCATAGGACTCTATTTGCATTTCTGAAAATGTTAACTGCTTTTGAAAGTTTGGAAGTCATTCATTTCAGCTATTGTCATTTCACAGAACTTTAGCTTTGTTGAAGGAACACAGCTAGTTAGAGTCAGCACTAACATCCATGCCCCTTAGTTCTCAGTGAAGTGTTTCATAAGGCCCTTGAGGTACGACTAAAACCTATTTTTGAGTTTGTAGATCTTGCTTTGTTTTGAATGAGCAGGCCAATATTTAGTATGGAATTATTATAGACAGCTAAGTTAGGTAGAAATATTCTAGGCAGTCAGATAGGACTAGGCCCTCGAGGGAGTCAGTGCAGGAGATGAGAACACATTGTGGCTGGAGGTGCATCTGTCGAAGGCCAGGCCTCAAGATAAAGAAGAAACAACCAGGCCTGCATGCCTCCCCAAAGGATAAGCAATAAATAGATGATTATACTATAATTGGTACGACCTGGTCCAATCAAGTCTAGATGGACATCAGTCACCCAGGTGGCTGACCAGGGCCTCCCAATCCATCCATTCCTTAAATTGTCCTTCTTCTTTCCATGTACACTTGGTACATGGCCTGCTTCACCACTGGATCAATACTACCTAAGCAGCTACACTTGTAATCTTACTGATTGAGCGTAGTTTTGACCCACCTCTTAAATTTGTCCCCACTTCTAGACTCTGCTCTATAAAACTTCCTCTGTGAAGTGGGGTCCACAGCACCCCACTTTCAGGTTCCCTCTTGTCTTTCAGAGTCTCTCTGTCTCTTTCAATAAATCTTTCCTACTCCTAACCTCCATTATTCCTTAGAATTCATTCTTCAGTTATGGGGAGTACAAGCTCAGCATATCTGACATCTAGCAGGTTGAGTGTTACATTTATTCCTTCTATGTCAGAATCACTGGAACTCAGAGACTCCAGAATTTTGTCTTGTCTTTAACACTTAAAATTTCTGAGCACTTACTAAGAACTTCCCTAACCTTCTTGATATGTTTGTCTCCCTGTGCACGTGGTGGAGCCTACCGCTCTGGGAGGGAGATGATACTAATTCACAGGCTCACTCTGCGTAAGAACTTGAATAAGGCTGCCCAGGCATAAAAATCTCATAGGTGCTTTTCTTTTAATGAGGGAGAATCCTTATTTTCCGTCTACTGTTCGCTGTGCTGGGCAGTGTTTTATTAGAGTTGGATTTGAATGCGGAGGCCTCACTTAGTATCTCTCACATTTGTAAACTTCCACCTTCCTCTTTCCATTTCTCAAGCTTGAGTTCATTTTTATTTCCCAGGGTGTTGGAGACCATGATTGTCTCAGTAGCAAGTTTTACAGAGCCTATGTTTTAATTTCAGACTTGAATGCTTAACTTCTAGTACCTTTAGAATTAACATCCATATGTTTGCTCCCAATAGCATGAAGTGATTAATCGAGTCATTTAGACAACTGTTGCCTTATTAGGGATCCAAGAAAGCTGAATAGAATACCAGAAGTGAAAACTCACTACATTTTTTAAGCTTTCCCTGCACGTGTGCAGATGTGTTTTCAAAGCAAATGGTTCTGCAGTGCAAATTTGCAAACAGTGTGAGAGTGGAAGAGATTTCTAGTACTTTAGAGACAACTGATGCATTAGGATCTGGAAAGATCATGGCACCTCTGGAAGGGGGGCCAATTCAAACAAAACAGTACAGGAAAAATATCCACCATGCCCCTGGCACACAAACAAACTTGACAGGAGAGACAGACTAGCAATGACAATTTTAATTGACACTAAATTCAACCAGATTTAATCTTAGCTGCAGTACTGGATGTATAATATTTAGAAGACAAGAAGAGACAATACTGACATCCTCGGTACTGACTGGACCTCCCCTTCTGATCTTGTGTGTGACCAGAACCAGCAATGACTTGTTTTATTTACCATTGCCCTCCTGTAATATTTATTAACTTTAGTGCTCCTTTCTCCCTGCATTTCCCCTGTCATTTTTGTGTTAGAGATTTGACATTTTCTTAGTCTTCCAAAAGTGCTTTGCAGACGTGCCATCTCTGGCTGGAGCCCTTCTTTTCAGCCAGATTGCTACATGAGAGCCCTGGGTATAGCCATTTTGGAGCAATATTTTTAGAAGATATAGACAAATCTGAGCACATTCAGAGGAGGCTGTCCAAATGCTGGTCCAGTGAGGAGCCACTTGATGATCTGTTGATGGTTAATCTGAAGAGAAATGGTGTGTGATGGTGAGACAGTGGAGAGGTACGGACTTTGAGAGGCCCACTTAGGCAGGGTTGCCCCTGGCTGGGCCTGGAGTCCGTGTATCGGGGTTAATAACCCTTAGTCATTGCAGGCTGATCAGGCCCGCAATCTCCCAAATGAGTGGATGGCCAAGGCTTAAATAAATGAGACAATTGAAATGATTTTAGGGCTCCATGGGAGTCCAACTCTCTCAGAATTTGAGATTCTCTGGGTTAAGACAAAGACTTCCCTGGGGGGGCCCTATTTATTTGGTTTTCAAACAAAGAAGGGGGATACTGAAGAAAATGCAGGAATCTGGGCAGGACTTGGGACTCCCTCTAAGGACTTTTCCAGGTAATACATTGTGTTAATTTAAGAGAACTCTATTCTCTCCAGGAAGGCCTTCACTGCAGGAGTGAGATGCCTGCAGCTGCAGTCTCCTTTTGGTTAATTGGGGTTGGAGCCAAATGTCCTCAGCTGTGGCCTTGTCTTGTCCTATGGGGTGTCCCAACTTTACAGGCCAATACAGGCCTCAGCCGGGACCAGTGACTCATAGGTTCACTTAGTATGAGTCCACTGCCTAGCTCCAGACAAGGGCCTAGGCCTCCGGCAAACTCACATGTAAACATGAAAGTCAATTGGTTAATATTAAATCCTGCTGAGAGCCGCTTTGTAGTGGTCTCCATTATCTGTGTGCCTTTGTTATCTGACTAACTCTGACAAGGCCTAGCACATAATGCTGCAACAGCCAATTGCTCCTATCCCCACTGTAAGGGTAGAGGAAGAGAAACTTAGCTTGGGATTGTAGGCACCCCATATTAGAAGGTAGGAGGTTAGGGCCTGCAGTAACTGAAGGAATGATGCCAATGGAGATCAATCAAATGTTGGGGAGGGAAA
Source organism: Chinchilla lanigera (assembly GCF_000276665.1). NCBI lineage: Eukaryota > Metazoa > Chordata > Mammalia > Rodentia > Chinchillidae > Chinchilla > Chinchilla lanigera. The sequence continues at coordinate 260,583 of NW_004955498.1, read as the reverse complement.
TGTTCTTTTCCCAAAAGTGGAATATGGGGTTCTGGGTAGTCTCACTTACATCTTAAGGAAGTCACTTGAATTAAAATGATTCTGCTGATAGTACAGCATTGGAAAGGACTGATACACATAAGAAACACCTAGCACAATTCTTGCTAATTTGGTTGTTGTCATCATTATTTTCTTAGTATTTCTCTGACCCACGGTGGCTTCTCATATGTCTCTCTCTTACCTGTACCGGCCACACAGGATGGTACTAATGCTGATACATCTCACTGTCTCTGTTTGCATCTGCACAAACTTCTGCGCTTAAAGTATGCAAGTCTCCTGCCTCCATTTCAGGGTTTAGTTATTGCGTTCCTAGTACTCTCCTCTTGTTAATTTTTATTTCTAATTGCAAGAGCAAACATCCATGAGATGCTTCTCTGCTGTGTTCACTCCCTCTTAGGGCTATAGAATGCCTTCTGTGAATGTACTGGAATGTCTAATACTCTTCTGTGGGGTGAGGTTTTGTGTCAGAACTGCGTGGTTTTAGACCAGAAAAAAGAATTTCCCCAATGCTGAAGGCTTCCTGCAACATGTTCACTCATTAGTCCTTTCCTCTGGACACTTCCTGGCTAATACGGCAAATATCCCCACAGCCAAAGTAACATCAAAGGAACTGCTGGGATCACGATTAACTCTTTTGTGTCTATAGCATGTACATTACAATGCAGTTATTCTTAAGCATTCTAAATTGTGTGACTTCATTTCATTTTTAGAAAGGTGGATGATTTTCTCTGTGACCTAAAAATATCCAAGGACAAATGTCTATCTATAAGCTAACACCAGATTTTGTTGTAATGAATCAGATCATAAGAAACAATCTTATTACCTGGTGTTTTAGCAAGAACTACTTAGATTAACCTGGACAAAGTAAATCATTCAAATTCTTGATTCTAAAAGAATCTTATGTCCATGTCTTAAGTTCCATTGCCATGTTTTATTATTATTTTATTCTACAGAAGCAATCAGAATTAACTTTATTAGGGCCAAGTTTACCTGTAAGAATGCCACTGATATTTTTTCTTGTCTTTGTGATATTTCTCTTTCATTTTTATAGAAAATTTAAAAGATCAGAAAGTGTCCAAAGGAAAAATATTACCTAAAAATTCCATAAATTTGTTGCTGCAAATAATTATTAGGGATATTTTATGTCCTTCTACTCAAAATTCTATCATCTATCTATCTATCTATCTATCTATCTATCTATCTATCTATCATCTATCTGTCCATCCAGTTCTTGAGCAAATGCTCATTAAAGTTTACTTGTCTAGTCGGGAGGACAATTCTGACACATCATTCTTCTTTTCAAAATTCTTTACATGCCTTTTAATCTTCTCTAAGAAATTCAGTTCAATTTTAGAAGGGCTTCAGAGATGATTGTGTTAAAACTATGGATAATTAAGGAAATAATCAAAACTTTTACTGTATTAATTTTTCCCACCTAAGAATATAGTATATCTTTCCATTAATTCAATTCTTTATAGTGTTGGAAAAGTTTAATATTCTCTTTATATGTATCCAATATTTTAATTTTGGTTACTGTGATTGGAATCTTTTCATTTCATCAAATGCAAATCTGATCGTATGGCTGCCTTCATTCTCATTGGTAATATTCTGACATATTTTACATGTCATTTCTAGTTCTATATTTAGAACTATATATTTATATAGCTTTATTTTCAGTTTACATTATCACAAAAATTCTATGATTAATGTATTTCCTTGTATCTCTAATAGTTTCTTCATATTAGTTTTTGTGATTGTTCTTTTCATCAATGAAATATGACTCTAGTTTTCCAAGTTAATGACTTTTGCTATTAGTTCTCTTTTTCTGAGTTTAATATTGCCAAACCTAGTTTAAATTTGCTTCGATTTACTTGATAGATCTGTTTTATTGAAAACCTCATCAATTTTTCATACATAAATTATAGCTCTTGAAACATATTACTGTCATTGAAAAATACACAGCAAATAAAGGTATCTTATTTTTTAAAAGTATAATTTGAAAGTACTTATTTCTGTGAATTGAGACTTGTATTCATACTGTGAAATCAAAACAGAATTCAAAGATGATATTATTAAAGTGACGTGAGGGTTCATCATTCCTAACTATGGTTTTCAGCCATATTAATGAAGTCTCATTGTTGGAATACAGTCAAAAAAGATTAAAACTTTGCTTCTATAGAATAAACAGATTGCAGTGAAATATTGCTTTATCTTGTTTATTTATCAAAATCCCATGTAATAGTAGGTTTGAAAGACTTCACTGCTTCAAAATAAATGTTTGAAAACCTCTGTGCTGAGGTCTCCTATTCCTGCTTTGTAAGCCACACAGACGTTCAGTTCCACATTAAACCTGATGGTGGCGCCACATCCCACACCAAATAGAAATCCCATCCGCTTCCAAGCTCCAAGGAGTAAAATGACCCTTAATGAATTTATAAGGTTGAAATAGGCTAAACTATACTGAATAAAATCTCAGTAAGAGACTCTAAAATACTCTCAGATTTTTGAGCCTGTTTCTTTCCTAAACCATACTATACCCTTCTGGAAGAATGAAAGAAGAATGCCTTTTTTTCTTCCCCCAGAAAAAGAGAGAAAGCAAGTTGGGCATGGTGGGGCACGTCTGTAATCCCAGTACTTGGGAGGCTGAGACAGGAGGATCCCTGCTAGTTCAAGGCCAGCCTGAACTACATAGCAAGAGACCTTGTCTCAAAAAAACAAAACAAGCAAAAAAAGAGAGAATGCTAAAGAACCAATGGTATTATTTGAAAGAAAAATGTTAAATTATTGCTGCAAAAATAAATAAAAGGTAAAAAGACTACCTAATTAGCAAAAAATGTTTCTGGCCAATCTCTTGGTTCTTAGTGTTTATGTCTTGGCCTTTTCAGTGCAGGACCTTGTGCCCTTCCCCTTGGGGCTGTACTTCAGAGAAGCTAGCTCTTCTGTCCTATATATCCCTCCTTCTCAGAAACTCTTACCCCTCAAATACTATTTTTAGGGTCTAATCAAAACAATAACACCTCCTCTAGAAATTGCTCCCAGGAGGAAGTTATCACCTACTTTAATCATTTAAGGAGCACTTAGCTCTCACTGTGACAGACAGCAGAGCATAGAGATGAAGCATACAGAATCCAGAACCAGGTTCATATCCTGACAATGTCTCTATTTTAAATTTTATTTTAAAGAGGAGGGGCTGGGGATTTAGCTCAGCCGCAAAAGCGCCTGCCTGGCAAGTGCAAGGTCGTGAGTTCGGTTCCCGGTACCGGAGAAAAACCAAAAAAAAAAATAAAAAAAATAAAGAGGAAATGGCAAAAACAAACTAACAAAAACAAAGACATAAACAAAACAACATAAAAACAATACAGAATTTCAAAAGAAGGTGGTAGGAAATTAACAATGGTTGTTTTATTACATATTGTTATCTTCAAAGTGGTTACTGTCTCTTGTTACCCTGTGATCTGAAGGTATCGTTTAATTCTTGTGTGACTGTTTCTACTTTTTTATGAACAAAATAAAAATAGTGAATTCAGATTGGGCTCTGCAGAACACCTTACCTTTCGGGGGTACAGCTTATCCACCTGCCAAATGAAGATAATGTCTAAAATAGAGATGTTTCCCAGTTTCTTTAAACAAGCTTTATGAAGCTCCCAGTGCATTGTAAAATACTGAATCCATAGTTGTTTTTGCTAAGTAGTAACAAAAGCTACATTTCAGAGTCTTTTGATTGCCAAATATGTGGGCTGGGGAGATAGCTCCAAAGGAAAGCATTTGTCTAGCACGTACAAGGTCATGTGTTTCATCCCGCAGCGCTTAAAGAACACCGCTGAGAGCCAAATATGAGTCAGCAGCGTCGCACACGTTGGGACAAATAACACAGTTCTAAGGCATACTGAGATGTGACTATCACGTAAAACCTGCAAATAATGTTTTTTTAGCTGTTTTCTAAGGGAAGGCCAATGTACTGAACCTTCACTTTTGCATCAGAGGAGAGAATTATAAAACAATATTACTAAGAATCCAAAAGGACCAAAATCAGAGGATGACTACGTATAATTTTACAGAACTTGGAATCAGGAGGTCTAGGCTTGTAGTCCCAGTTTCTTAACTAAATACCTGAGTAAATCTGAGCTAATGATTTTTCTTCTCTGGTCTTGTTTCCAAATCAGCAAAATGTGGGACTTAGTGGTCCCACATGGTATTTTCAGACAAAATCTCTGATGATAGGGAAAAGAAGCTACACTTCAAAGTGACTTTGCATGATAGACAGCAATATGCTGGTCATAGTGGTATTTAGCAATATCCAGAAATGACCAATAAGCTTTGAATCTTTAAGTGTTTTTGCCTCTACTCATTGAAAACTAAGCTAATGCTATTAACTCAAACCTTCCTTTTGCTATAAATTTATCTTGTAAACGACACCACTTATTCACCAAATCCTAAAAACTGGAAGTCTTCTGGCTTCACCTGACCTCACCCATATCTCCCACATTCATTTAGCCACAGTGCTATGTGAATTCTTTCATTTTAAAGTATCATTTTGATTAATTTCAGCCTGAACACCTGCGCCACAGCCCCGGCCCGCACCTGAGAACGCCGTACGAATTACGCATGCAGCTGCCCACTGTGGCTGTCAGATCTTTGGCATTTTGCCTTTGTGTCTTTGGCTTCAGATTCATTGTGATTTTAGAAAAGGAAACATTACTAGACATTTGATCTTAGTCTGTTCTTCTGAAGACATGCAGTTTATCCATGGCTTGCTGTCTTTCCCAAGTATGTCTGCCTTTTTATTATGTGCACAAATTATAAACAGTATATATTATTATAGTTTTAAATATTTTTAAATGTCTATGCAAATGATATCATACTTTACACATTTTGCTTCTTGTTTTACTAATTAGACATTGTGTTATGGAGATTTATGTATGTTGATGCATGTAACTTTTATTTGCTATTTTTTATTAATATACCACTCTATTAATACACCATAGTTCCTTCATTCCCTCACTGATAACATCAGCATTCTTTCCTATTATTATGCTATTATAGCCCATGTTCAAGAAAATTATCTAAGTTTGAGTAAAATAGTCTTGTCTATTTTGTCAATATATCAGAGACATTTTTCTACTCAGTATACTTAGAAGTTAAGCTACTAATCTGAAAAGGGCATATCTTGACTATGTATTTGCTAAATTGTTTTCTAAAGTGGTTGCATCAGCTCATACTCCCACCAGAAAAAAAAAAAGAGAATCTCAATTGCTCTCCTACTGTGCCATCACTACTAATTTCTGTAACAAGTAAGTTTTGAAATGGTATCTCATTGTAGGTTTAATTTCCTTAATTACTAGTGCTGTTAACTACCTTTTCATGCGCTTTTTGGCTATTCGTATTCCCTTTTATGCTCAGTGTCTGTTAGTGTCCTTTGTCTATTATTTTTTTGATGGAATTATTTGCATTTTTCATATGGGGTTGCTAAGTCTTGTTGGCTACAAGCATTGTAGACATCCTTCATTTTTTTTTCTTTTCAAAATTTTATTTTGAATTTTAAAATCATATCTTTGATATAGACTTCCATTACTTGTCACATCAATAATCCTTTTAAAAACATTTATACATTTGTACATTATTTTCTTGTTCAGGAATTTTTTTCCCATTCTAAGATTATAAAGAAAATTTTCTATGATTTCTTATGAAAGTTTTAAAATGCTTCTTCCTTACTTAGATTTCTAATCTACCTGGAATTTATTTTTGAAACTAGAAATCAATGGCAAAAGAAACCACAGAAATTGCGCAAATGTATGGAACTGAGGCAACACATTGTTGAATAATCAGTAGGTCACAGAAGAAATAAAGAAAGAAAAGAGTTACTAGGATTAAGTCAGAAGTCTGGTACAATATGCTAGAACTTATTTGACAGAATGAAAGAAGGCATAAGATAGTAGTGTATAGCTGAAAACACCCACATCAAAAAAACATAATGAGCCCAAATAAATAACCTAATGATGCTATTCAGGGTCCTAGAAAAACAAGAGCAGTCCAGATGTAGAGCTTGTACAAGGATGACAGTTTTAAAGATCAGAGAAGAAATCAATGAAGTGGAGACTACAAAAACAATACAAAGAGTCAAGGAATTGAAGATCTGGTTCTTTGAAAGAATAAACAAAACAAACAAGTCCTTAGTCAATCTTATCAAAGAAAGGAAAGAGGAAAACCAATACAAGTATAAATGGAAAAGCTGGGCATGGTGGTGCACGCCTGTAATCCCAGCACTCAGGAGGCTGAGGCAGGAGGATCCTTGTGAGTTTGAGACCAGCCTAGGCTACAAAGTGAGTTCAAGGCCAGCCTGAACTGCATAGAGAAACCCTGTTTTAAAAAGACAACAACAATAATGAAAAGAAATGAAAAAAGGTTAAATCTCAACAGACACTGCTAAAATCCACAATATTGTTACCAACCACACAAAACTGTATGCCAATAAGTTGAAGAACTCAGAAGAAATGGAGAGACTCCTAGATACATATGAAGTGCCCAAATTGAAATAAGAAGACTTAGAAATCCTGAATAATCCAGTAACAGGCAATGAAATTAAAACAGCAATAAAAACATGCCAACTAAGAAAATCCCAGGACCTGATGAATTCACTGCTGAATTGTACAAGAACTTCAAGGAAGATCTAACACCAATACTCCTCAAAGTCTTTAATGAAACTGAAATGGAAGGAGCACTCTTGAGGTCATTCCCAGAAGCGAGCAATACCCTGATTCCAAAACCAGATAAGGACGCAACCCCAAAAGAGAACTACAGGCCAATCTCTAATGAAGAGAGATACAAAAATCCTTAACAAGATACTGGCAAACAGAAGGTAACAAATTTTCAAAAAGATCACACACCACAACTACATAGGGTTCATTCCAGGGATGCAAGGATCATTCAACATATGCAAATAAATATGTGTAATTCATCACATAAATAGAAACAAGGACAAAAATCACATGATCATCTCAATAGACACAAAACAAGCCTTTGATAAAAATGCAACATCTATTCATGATTAAAACCCTGAAGAAAACAAGTATAGAAGAACCTTATCTCAGTCAATAAAGACCATGTATTACAAGCCTACCACCAACATCGTAATAAATAGAGAAAAAGTAAAAGCTTTCCCTGTAAAATTAGGGGCAAGATAAGGATGTCTACTATCATGACTCCAGTTTAATGTGGTCCTCAAAACATTAGCCAGAACAATAAGACAAGAGAAAGTAATAAAGTTACATGGGTAGGAAAGGAAGAAGTCAAAGGATCATGATTTGCAGATGGCGTGATCCTCTACTTACAAGACCCCAAAAACACCACTAAGAGACCTACATTGGAGGTTTCCAGAAAAGGCCTCCTCCATTTTATAAAAAAACAAATTGACTGAATTATTTGTTGCTGGTCTCCACATTCAAAGTATAAACCTTTCTCTAGTCTTGAATTTTTGCTTCCTAAACTGAGAACAAAAAACCAAGAGGCAATGAAGCCTTAACTCCAGCACTGAAATAGTTGAATATGAGTTTTTAAACTATGTCAGCCCTGAGCAGAACAATCCGAAGAATCTATGAAAGATTCCGGAATTGAACGTGTTTGCATATTTGGAAATTTTCCTCAGCATGTGACATAATTTCCATTTAAAGAAAGGAATGTTAAAAATGCTAGCCAAAACTGTAGGTCAGATTGTCCTCAAATGTAAGGTGCACTTGATGAGCAGCTACATTAGATTAATCTGATTGAAGTGACAAAGTGTAGATTTATGAGACTGCAGACAGGAAAGTACTGTTGATAGTCTGAAAATCCAAATAATGTCGTCTATCATTCCCAGACTTTACTCCTTTGGTGTGACCTTCATGTGGACCGCAGTAGGTTTGGGGCCTGCAATAGCCCCAGCCACCTCCTCCTCGTTTCTCTTCCAGCAGTGCTGAGTGAGAGCAGAGTAAGAGGCCTTTTCATTTTTCTGTTTCTCAGTGAGTGACTACCTTCTTCTGCAGATTCCCTGTGGCTTACTGGCATTGTGGAGCCTTTAGACAATTATGATTTCTGTTATCTTTGATTGCCATACAGCCTAAAGAATAATTCCCCCTTTTGCTACCTCGCAGAGCTTTTCTTCTTCCATTCAGGTTGCTCATTCTCCAGGTCTCTTTTCTTCTTTCTGCATTCTAAACCCGGAAATATTCAGGTCTCTCCATCTTCATCCATACTCTTAAGTTTCCCTCAGCTACAGCCATGGGCTTTTGTATACTTATATGCAAATGAACCCTAAATAAGAGGACAAGGAAACAGGTGAGGGGGAAAGAGTTAAATAACACTTATGTAACATCTAAATGATGACATTTAGTGCACAGTAACATGGTGCCAGGCACTGGGCTAGGATCATTCACTGTGTTAGATAATTCAGAACAAGCTTCTTCTGTGCTCCATTATGCTATACTGTCCTGTACTTGGCTTTCTCTTTGAGGCCCTGCTACTTATACTACATTCCAATTTCTCCTCAAACACGTTATTTCAGCAATTCTCTCCAACCGTTACATTGCCAATTTTGAACTGGTGGATCGTTTCTGAAGTAAACCTGGTGTTATTTCTTCAGTCTTTAGAACAGGATCTTCTCCCCACCCATTCTTCCCGCTACCATCTCCCTTACTTGCTTGTTTTTTTTTGCAAACCTCTTGTAAAGAGTTGCTTTGAGTTTGTTATTCCCAATTCCCCTCCGCTCTTTTTCTTTTGAACCCACTCCAAGCAGGCTTTCACCTCACTATTTTGCTAAGCTGCTGTTTTCAGAATCAGCATGTTGCAAAATCCAATGACCAATTATCATCCCTCATCTTACTTGATCTGTAAGTAATGGTTGATGAAACTCACTCTTTCTTGTGACTTGGCTTTCATTATCTACTTCTTTGGTTTTCCTCCTAGCCTGCTGGCTGCTCCATCTCAATTTCCTTTGCTGATTACTTTTCTTCTTCCCGAACTCTGCAAATCGTAGTGCCCCAGGGTTCAGTTCAGTTCTAGGACATCTTTCTCCATCCACACTCGGTAATTAGTTTGATATATTGCTTTGTTAGGGCAGCTGTAACAAAGGTCATAGTACCGAAGGTTGGAAGTCTGAGATCAAGTCTAAGATCACAGTTGATTTCTTCTGTGTGATGTGGGAAAGATCTTGGCCTACAGATGGCTTTCTTAATAGTCGCAGGACATTCTCTCAGTGTATTTGCTCAGAGTTCTCCCTTTTTACAAGGATACCCATCATATCAGAATACAGAATCTAAAACTTCATTTTAACCGATGACCCTTGTAACAAACCCACCTCCAAATCAGGTTGCATTTTCACCCCTTGCTTCTATGTAATATTATATTCATAGAAGCCAAGGTGATTTTCTAAAAACATAGGTCAGATCAAGTCAGTTCCCTGCTCTGAATCTTCTATTGGCTTCTCTTACCATGGCCTGCCAGATCCACCATGATGTTAGACCCAGTTATCCTCCTGGCCCCAGGTCCTAGCCTACCTCCTATTCACTCTCTTCTCTCCTACTTCCACAAGCCCCCTTGCTGGTGTTCAAACAGGCAGCCTTATTGCTTTTGCCTGGAATGATTTTCTCACAGTGGACAGCACACTTTAGTCAGTTCCCTCTTTTGCACCTTTGCTCAAACAACACTTTCACAGTAAGGTCTTCCCTGATCTCTCTGCTTAAAATGTCAGATCCTTTTCCAGCTCCCAAGTGCTCTCTGTACCACCGCCCTGCTTTTTACCCATAGCATTTATCACCATCTGACGCACAATATAGTTCATTTTTTATTGTCAGTTTCTAGCCACAAAAACATCAGATGTCCCTTTGCTTAGAGATTTATGTGTGCAAAATCTACGCTTGATGTGAAGAAACATTACTTGACTCCCTCACTTTTTCTTCCCAGCAGTCACTGCTCAACTTCTGTTCTGTGCCAGACCTTGTGCCGAGTAGTAGGGACATAAAGATGAGGACATCAAGCTCTTTGTCCTTGCCCTTGAGGAAATCACAGTCCAGTCAGGGAGAGAGTCAGAAGTCCCAGTTTTCCCAGAAGGAGTGACACATGGCCATGTGAGTGACGAACACCACTGATTTGGAGGGACAGTTCATAGCAATCCGGGAAGTGATCACTCACAGGAGGATGTGCCCTTCCCCAAGACTCCTCTGACTTTGCAATTTTTCTGTGTCTATAAAAATAACTAAGCTCATTTCCACAACATCTCTCATTTAGATGCTTCTGAAGTCATGACTATGATTATTTATGCAAATGAAATTAATTTCAAACTTCTTCAGAGTCTTTATTTAGAGTTTGAGGGACCGGGACTCCACGCTACTACAGGAGCCCCTCATTTTCAGTAGGCATCAAGTCTAATTTCAAATGCAGGAAGTGAGCTGCTATTTAAGGAACCCTGGTGTGAGATCTTTTTTAAAGCAAAGTCTTTTATTTCAAAGTGAATAATCTCCTCCAATTTATCTTCTTTGTGTGATTTGAAGAAAATCTGATGCATGCACTTCTAATATATGAGAATTTGAGTTTGTGCATGATATAGTTGAAAGAACCCTGGATTGAGGCTTTGTCTGAGCAGTGCTACTGATTGAATCTGTAATTTTAGACCACTTTTAAGGAAACCTTTCCAGTATCACAATTTCCCCCATTACTAACTGAAGGACTACACTTTCAGTTTCTTGAGGACCTGCCATTTATAGGATCTGTGATTCTCTTTGTCTACACTGTCACTGCTTTTTCCAGTTACTTGACTGACCTCTTTCTAAATCCTTAGTTAATAGTTATTTCTTGCTGAACTCTGAGTATTGCATCTAATTTATGCCCTATGGAAATTAAAAACTGAATATCCAAGTAGAGCTAGATTTTAGTTTTATTTCTTTGATTTACCCATGGCATGTGATTTTAGAACCTGTCTGTGTAATGAGACTTTGTTATATTTAAATAGTATTTATCAGGAATATACATGAGTGGTAGTATGCAATTTGACACACTTAATTCGTTTATTTATTCCCTCATGAAACCCATGGGAACTACTATTTTGTAAAAGTAAAAGCTGAGATTCAGATTTTTTTAACTACACAAACACCTACAGAATGCTTCCTATATTCTAGGCACAACTCATGAATATTAACTCCTTTGCTCCTCATTTAACCTCACGGGGATACTAAAGCAATGAGAGCTTAAGCAGCTTGCTAAATGTTATAAAATGCATTGTGGGCAAAGCTGAGACTGGATTCTGGCTCAGGATTCATGCTGTCACCCTATACGCTGAACTAAAGTAGGTGCCTAAATCCACACAACCATTCCACTGGGGAGCCTGGATTCGTATCTTTCACCTAAATTTCAGTGAATCTGCATCTCTGACTTTACCCATACCCACCTACACAAATTCTAAGGGTATAGATTTGTTTTCCTGCAGCACCAAATGGCATGATCTCTCTGCCATCAGAAATTGCTACTAAGAAAGTAAATTATATTTGATATAGATAGCCTTATATCTTAGTACTCTCTTGATGAATTTTTTGTTAGAGTTTACAAATACTGGTGGACTTTTCAAATGATTTTCCTTGCTTTTTTAATCTGTAAAATAGTAGGGTTCAGTAAAATCAATTGGTGAAATCCTAATTAATTTTGTGTATCTTTATGAACTCTTGAGTTTCTAGATAGTGACATTTCATTGAAAAACAGCTATCCTTTCTTGGGGAAATTGATAAGTAAAAAGTATGGTAGATGTGTATCATTGAATTCTATCCCTCTGTTCCTACAGATGGACTAGATGCACATATGGCAACATAAATGGATATATCAAAACATAATTATTGGAAAATAGTGACAGTATGTGTGATGTGTAGGGTATTAACATTTATAGAGATAAAATGCAAAACAAAATGTCAGACTGTGTATTTCAAAATATACATATATAGCTAAGGACATATATAAAATATTTAAGTGGGTGCATATGGAGGATAAGAGTAGGGATAGATAATGTGCCCATTAATCTTGTCAGTCTGACTGGATTAATAGGCTCCTGCAGAGATTAGTGGATTACGGGAGCACTATGCTTATTAATTCTCTGATGTTCATAGGTGAATGCGCTGATAGGAACTGGAACAAGTTGGAGGAGGAAGGTCAATGGAGGTAGGATTTTGGAGGATATCTCTCTTGTTGGTACTATTCCCCTGTGTTCTGCTTTCCAGCTTTCATGAGGTGAGTATCTTTTCTCTGCCAGGCCTTTCCACTATAATGTTTCTGCCTTGAGGCCAACTGACCATGGACTCAACCCACTGAAACTGTCACCCATGTCAAACTTCTCCTCCTTTCATTTGAAGGTGTTGGATATTTTATCTCCGCAACATGAAAGCTGACTAATACAGGCGGTTAAGGACAAAACTGAAAAATAAAGTAGCACAAAGGCAATACCTTTGCATGAACTGTTCATGGTGAGCCAGGGAGCATATCATGATGGGAAGATCCTGGCTTCAAATCCCAGCCTCACACTTGTTAGTTTTATGTCACTGGTGGGATTATTAATGTTTCCAAGCCTTAGTCTCTCTATAGTGTAAAAAACCTTCTTATAAGATATATACATATTTCAGATAGATAGATATACCAATAAGATAAGACCGTTCAGCTCCAGTCCCTTATCATGCAATTAAATTCTCAGTGTTTTTCAGCTTTCATTTGCTATAGCCCATGTGTGCTTGCTACTGTGAGTACCATAGCCCTGATGCCCTATGTCTGTATTTGACACCAACTGAACTTCCTATCCACATAAACATCTGACAGGTTCTCAACCTTACAGTACTCCTAACAATTTCATTTATTTGCAAACTATGTCTTTTCAATTTCAATTTCATTCTGAATGGAGTCCTTTCTCATATCAGTATTTGAAATAAAAAACTTGATATAGAAAGTTGTGGCTTATAAAGTATGTTCACATCTCTTGCTGCATTGGACTCATGTAGTGAACTCCAAAGAAGATACTAGTGTCCTTGTTTTAGTAATGAGAAGACTATCACTCAGAAAGACAAAGTCACTTAACAACATAGAGTTCATAAGCAGTGGGAATAGAATGTGACTCTAGGTCATCTTCCTTTAAGTCTCACACTTTTCCCATAGCAATATGCTATGGCTCTTTTAAATAACAGTTGGTATTTGTTGATCGTGGATATGGCCCCTTTCATTTCACCAGCCATGATTAGGTCACAGTAGGAAGGGAAACTAATATAAATTCGACTCAGGACTCAAACTGTGTGATTCTGAAATGCAAGTCTTTTCTGTAAGGTCTGCTACAGATCTCAGTGTTTTACACGTTAGCAGATCTGCTTCTGCTTGAGGATATGTTGGACGTGACAATCCACAGGGCTCTCTGGAACTTCCACTATGTGACGTGCAGAATGAGAAAGACAAGAAAATCTCTAAGCATCTTCCCAGCTCTAATGCTCTTTGGTTAATCAGATCCAGGAAAGTCACAAGCCAGAACTTAAAATCAGTTCAGCAGTTGAGCGTATTGTTTTACCATGTTCTACTATGTTTGAATCAATGTATTCCAGCATCATAGATCCATTTCTGAGAGCTGTAAGGAAGAATTTGTTCCAAGCCTCTCATCTCGGCTTGTGCACAGCTGTGTTCTGTTTCAAAGTTTCTTCTTTCTGTAACACTGACATACTGGATTAGGCCCACTTCGATCAATTTATTTAACTGGATTACCTATGTAAAGAGCAAATAAAGATAAGGAATAAATTTGGGGCAGAAATTGAGCCAATGTAAGCCATATCCATGATTAATTATGGGAATGATTACATGAAAGTAGCACTTGTTTTAGAATAATTTACATTAGGATCACACTTACAGTTAGCACAATCCTATTAAATGCTGTTAATGGGATTATTATTCCAATTATAAGCTATTATTAGATTCATTGCAACAGAAGATTAATCTGGTACTAAAATGTAAGCTCTAACTCTGAGTATAAGGGTCGTTTCAATGTGATAAGAATGCAGTGATTAGGAAAACCATACTCAGAAAATGTTTGTTTTTGGAATGGAAGAAAACATACTTAAGTTTGGATTTCAAAATCCTGAGAAAAACAATTTTGTTCTCTGCTTCAATTACAAACTTTTACTGAGTAACTACACTCACTCAGTGAAGCTGAATCTGGGCTTATTTAATCAGTTGATTAGTTAAACCAATGGCCTTATCATTGCTTTTTCTACAACTTGTTTACATATTGTTGTCTTCTCTCTTCACTACTATTTTACATTTAGAGCCAAATACAGAATTTTAACTGTGATATTCCTTTATATTCTTTTATTAAAACTCTAATGTACAGTCTTTATTAATATCTGAATTGTTCTCTGCTTCCTCGTGAACATTCCCACACTGACACCGCTGCCCTGGCATGTCTTGAGGAGACCGTTAAGCCACAGGTGACTTTGGTTGAGGTGCTGCTTCATGGCATATGCTCTTCCCATGATATCACATGCATGATATTTAGGGTGGTTGGTGAGTATAGCGAATGTGAGGAAGATGAGTGCGGTGTTTTCCAAGCTGTACCACTGCTTTTGATTAGGATGGGTAATTTCCTTTTATTTTTGTATCTCAACAATTATTTATTAAGCCTTATAAATACTTGTTGTGCTTTTAAAAAATTCTGTTAAAATATTATCATTTAACTGAGATTTTTTCATATTATATAAAAGAGTTTAATATGCTTTATCTCATTGGATGAATCTTCATAAGAGTCCTACAAATAGGAAGTACATACATTATTTAATATATTACTTATCCCGTTTGACAAGTGTAGGAAGTAAGGCTCATTAACATGGCCAGACTCCTAAAATACAGGAAATTCTCAGTTCATCCACTGCAAGATTCACGCTCTTTCCACGATCACTACATTTCCCTACATAGGCAAAGGGCAATCATGAGTTTGGGGCTCATTATTAATCTCTTTCTTATCAATATTAAAATCAACTGATTCAAGGGTTTTCCAACTAGGTTCACTTTGCATTTGTGTCTCTTTTTAACATTGTTCACAAGGTTATTTAACTTTTTAATGTTGCGTGGCATTTGCGGTCTATAAGAATGGCCTGAATATCATTTAAAGACTCCTGAGCCAGTTCATAGACTAATTACCAGCTGTGGATGTTCCGTCTGTGCTGAGGGTCTTCTCAGTATGATGAATGTTCATCTGTACTAGGTTCAGTGGATTCTAAATGAAGTGATTAATTTAAAAATCAATTAGTGTGGAGGGCAAGTGTTTTACTCATAACACCCTCCAGTTTGAAATGATCCCTTTTGTAGAGGTGGTGGTGTGACACCCAAAGTAATCAGGGAGGAACCTAAACCAAGGAAACAAGCCCCTGGACACACTGACTGCTCTTTGCCCAAGAGTGGGAGGAAATGTTTCTGTCAGCCAGCAGCTGAGTGACAGTGCCCTTGATTTGTTTCTTCAGTTTGTCCTTGATCAAGCTTCGAGATGAAAATGTGTTTCCAATAAGCACCTTCTTGTATCACTCTCCCTTTCAAACTTACAGGATCAGAAAGTAATAGATTATCAGTGGGAACCCACTTATCTCTACACTGAAACCTGCTCCACTGAAACTCGTGGCAACTTTGTCAGCCTTAGGACGTTTTCGAAATGAACAAAATGTCAAAGTCAATGACATGGAGATAATTAAGTTAAGTTTATTTTCTTCTGACCTTAGCTCATGTTTTTGCAAGCTAATTGGTAGATGTAGTTAAATTAACCAGGTTGCTCTAGTGGAACTAGTGAATCTTCCATTAGGAGACAGACTTGGTTGCTGGAGATGGAGGGACAAAGGACCCTCGCCTTCCCATGTTAGGGAGAAAACAGGCTCTGCTTTGTCTGATACTGCCCTATTGTGATGTTTGCTGATGATGCCATGTATTTATTAATAATGTCCCTTTTATCTTCAAAATTACCCCAGTGTGGATGATAACTGATGTGACCGTCCTATTTAATATTTCTATTGTTCCTAGCTACCCTGAAATAAGCAAGGCTACCCAGACTCCTCAAATATGATGTAGGTGTTTATACATTTTTTATCTTTTGGGAGCCCAAGAAGCTACACTGACCAAAAAGAGATTGTAAATGTGCAGTTAGCTTTAGTATAAATAAATATTATTTTTCCAGGATTGCTTAACTACGTAATACCACAGACTGTGTAGTTTAAGCAACAGAAACCCACTGTGTCTGGGTTTCAGAGGCTATGTGTTTGAATCAGTGTATGCCAGCATCATAGATCCATTTCTGAGAGCTGTAAGGAAGGATTTGTTCCAAGCCTCTCGTCTTGGCTTGTGCACAGCTGTATTCTGTTTCCAAATTTCCTCTTTCTGTAACACTGACATACTGGATTAGGCCCACTTCTATCAATTTATTTAACCTGATCACCTATGTAAAGACCAAATAAAGATAAGGAATAAATTTGGGGCAAGAAATTAAGCCAATATAAGCCCTATCCATGATTAATTATTTATAAAATATATAGTATGTGCCAGAAAAATGTCTTTTTTTTTTTTTTTTGGTTTTTCTCCGGTACCGGGAACCGAACTCACGACCTTGCGCTTGCCGGGCAGGCACTTTGCCACTGAGCTAAATTCCCAGCCCCTCAGAAAAATGTCTTTTTCCTTGTTCTTGTTTTGTTTTCAGATAGCGTCTTGAAAACTCCTGAGCTCAAGTGATCCTTCCACTTCAACCTAACAAATAGATGGGACTACATGCAAGTGCTACGGCACATAGCAAAGAAATGTTTTTGAGGGACAATCCCATTCAACTCTAAGGATGCACTTATAATTAGATGCAATCACACCTTTAAGAACTCAGGGGAACTATAGCTCACTGAGAGTGACTCACCCCAAAACACACAGCTACCACATGGAGGAATCTGCATGTGAATTTTGAGCCTGGACCTTCAGTCTCTGCTCTACTGTTCTGCCACACGTAGAAGTACAAGTGGTAGGAAATAGTGTAATTCTGGGGCCTGTTAAATGAAGTTAGAGTCCAAGTTTTTACTGGGATTTGATTTTATGGAACACTGTCTTCATCAATCTCCCTTACCCAGAAGAATCAGTGCAAAAGTTACATTTTAACTTAAATGTGCACTGCCGTTCGAGGGCAAAGTAGAATGAAACTGGGATCCTTGAATCTGAAGGGTGTAGTAAGTAAAAGGAGTCTGCTGAGTGTGGAAATGGCACAGAAAGCGCTGTGCATATCTATACAATCTGCTTATTTGAAAATTGTCTTCAGGGCCAACTCTTGACCATCGCTCCCTTCTCATTTCCCTAAAGTGAATCCTTCAATACATAGCAGATGATTTGGGGACTTGAAGCTTACTTTTAGGTGTATGGGTTGAAAGTAAGGGGGAAGGGGACAGGAGGAGATTGGTATGCATCTTCTGTCGTAGACCCACTGCAATATCTGTAAGACATGGTCACTGGTGGGGTCATTTGGTGGTGATCAAATATGTCAGCTTAATTCCTGTGCAGATTGTAGAAATGAAAATTGAGAGTTTCTCTGTGGTTTAAGCTAATTTTATTGCTGCTGCCAGAGGACTTTAAACATGTCGTTTCTTGAATGTTTAGTTTGTTTATAACATCGTCCTCTTATTCCTCTGGAAACAAGTCTTTTCTCTGGCAGTGAAAGACACTGCTCAGTAGAAAGATACACATTCTTTATTTGAGTTGGCTGACTTTAGCAATACAATACAAAAGAGACATTTAAAATACAAAATTGTCAACCTTTCATCCTGACCGTACCAACTAAGGATGATCATAAGATTCTGGCTGGAAGACAGATGATTTGACATCTGTTTTCCTCATTTCCACAGTACTCTTTGACTTAGGTAATTGTAGTTTTTATTTGCTTTTTTTATTTGCCGTCTATGTTTCATAAATTGAAAGAATGTATATAAATTAGGAAAGTAAGCACCGCTATGGTGACCTTTACATTACTCTGCCTTTTGATTATTCAGGGTTTTTGTCCTGATAGAGAAACAGAAAGGCTAACATCTTTCCGTGGAGTCTGGAAATCTTGTTTACACAGCCTTTCACAAAACCATGTGCCAGTCTCAGCGGAAAAAGGCAAAGCAATTAAGTCTTTTCCTGGAAGAGGTAGGAGACCTGGGAGGTGCTGAAGAAGTGGTGAAGTTCAAAGTCCTCCGAGCATGCAGATTCTCTTTAAAGGGAGAGGGCAGGAAAAAAATCCCTAATAATTGTTTGTAAACAATAGGAGGAAGACTAGCATTTGAATAAATCTTTGCAGTTTTCCAAGTATTTCCCATGTATTATTTTATCTAATGCATTTGATGGCCTTGCAATGTAGGAAGAGCTGATATTGTTATTACTTGAGTGTCTTAGAGATGAGGCACGTTGGAACCTCAGTGCGATTGGGTGGCAAGGAAGTAGAGGAAGGCGGTATGAGTTGACAGGTAGGTGGAGAAAGTATTATTAATTCAGTTACAGAGCTGTCCAAAGGTCTTGACTGTCTTGGCATATTGTCAGTGTCTGAGTAGAGCACTGATGTTTGCAGGAGTCCTATCTGGTTGACAGGGTCATGGTGCTTGGGGATTTAAGTGTCAGAATCCAGCAGGAGTTAATATGTCCTTGAGTTACCTTGGCAAAGAAGAGGAGACAGGAACTTATTCATAGAGCCTAAAGCATGCAGATGTGTACGGGTCATCTCTGACGTGGTGAGCCCTCAAGGAATGGCACGGGGCACTTTGCAGGTTCCACATGAGACAGGGCTGAAGCTTTCAGCCCACATGAATGTGGCCTAGATTAGGTTCAGAGTGGATGTGTGTTTAAGCACGTACATAGGGTGCAGCTGCAAGTCCACTTAAAAGAGACCATGGAAAAGGAATGCGAGAGAAAGGAGGCAGGAAGTAACAACCATCTTCTCTCCATTTTATGGAAACCAAAGCATGTGAGAGTCACAGTCACAGGGCAAGAGGATGGAATGGACAAGAACACATTTTAGATTACTTCCAAATCACTACTCTGTCTTCTACATGTCACAGAACTGCCTGAGACAAAGAAAAAAGCTTTTGGTGTTTTATACATCAAGTAACAGGCGAGAGATCAAGCATTAGAAGGTCAGGCTCCGGGGTAAAGAAATAGATTGTGCCTCGGAAAGAGGACCGTCAGTGGGATACACTGAGATGCTTTGTGTGCCCCGAATTTCTGTATCCCATTTGGATATTTAAATGAGAGGCTTGACATAGATGTATGCTTTAGATTTGCCAGGTTTCTTTAGCTTAGTGCACCGCTACTGAGATTGCTGATATATGCGTCTTTGTTCTCTGCATAAACACTTTCCGTGTGTGTATTAGATCACTTTATAGAGTTATCATAGATATATCAGCGATTTGCAGAACAGAGAGGATACAATACATCCTTCTCCTGAACTCTTAGTCTTCATAAAATCATGTGAATACAGAGTGGAGATGGAATAAGGAGTGAATTTTTTGAGAATAATCCTTGAAGATGTATCCAGTGTGTGTTTGTGGGTAGAGACGTGATGGATATATTTGCACTCAGTGTCATTATGAATATTCTATATTGATTTGTGTGCATCTTGGGATGGAGAATATGACCTTGAGATGGAGTAATTGTGTTTTGAAGTAACAACCAATGATTGCCTGTGCTCAGGAATTAATGAATGACGATACAAAATCCAATGCATGGAATTAGAATTAGTCCTCTGGTAATTAGAATTATTGCCCCCTACCTGTGCTTCCATAGCTTTTGTTTTCCTTTACTTTTGTTCCACGAAAGATTCTGTTCTAATCTGAGAAGGTACCAATTTCTAAAATGAGATCCTCAAAAACAGCAGTATAAATGAAACATTGGAATTTGAACTCTGACTCCACTTTCACACCTCACTTGATGATCCCGGCTGAGGGCCATCTCCTCCACGAGCCTTGCTTCTACTTGTGTTCAAAGTGAGCTCATTGTGATGACCACTTTGGATCCATCCTACTTAACAATTTGAGTCAAAGAAAAGAAAGCGGTATAGAAATGGCACCAAGATGTTGAGATTCGGTGAGTTCTATTATGCATGTCGTGTTCTATTATGCATTATCCAGGTAGAAAGTCAGGTTTCAAGTCTACCTTATTTACTGATAATCAAGCAGTGTGAGTTTACTTCAAATAAAGAAAAATATAAAATAAAGAAAATAAAAATCAGTGATAATCTTACAATGCAGGGATAACCAAAATGGACATCTTCGAATACTTCCCTGTAGTTAGCACTACATGCATCAGGTGGAGGGAGAAATGGAGAGCAGGAAAGACAGTAAGACAGATTTATATTTATAGGACTGTATTCCATAAACTGCTTGATATCATGCATTAGTCACTTAGCATTAAATTTTGAACATTTTTATGTCATTAAGTGTTATTAGAAAGAAAGATTTTAGGAGCTCAGTTGCATTTTATTGGTGTACATCATGATTTATTTCACCAATCTCCTGTTGTTATAATGTGATGCACATCTTTTAACACAGATCTTTACAAGTCTTAGCCTATTTTCTTATGATGGATTTGCAGCACATGAACATTTTCAAGATTTTTGAAAGCTATCGCCAAGTTGCCCTAAAGGAAGAAAGGAAGTTTATGCTGCCGCCAGTAGCTCACGAGGAGACCCATCTCGATATGCTGTCTGCACAAGTTAGCCTTCTTGTGTTTTGAAAGTTTGATGTATGAATATATTTTATTTTGCCACTTAAACTACTTTTCTGCATTACTAGTGAGATAGAATGTTTTCTACCACGTTTATTAGCTAACTGCACTTTGACTTTTGTGAGTTACCTATTTGATCATATTGGCTGTTTTGGGAGTGCTTTTTAATATTTAGTGCAAATATTTCCCTATTTTTCATTTGCCTGCTATTTTTAATGCTTCCCTTTTGCTATGCTGGAGCTTTACATTTTCAGGTAGTCAAATCTAGTAATCTTTTTCTTTAAGGTTTCTTTTTTGGTTTCTGCTTAGAAAAGTCTCTTTCACTCAGAGATTATGTAAAAATGCAGCTATTGTCTCCTCCTTTTGGTAGAGTATGTGGGAGGAAGAGATTAGATGCCCATGCTTATTTGGGATTGTGGGACTCTTTATGTAAAAGCATTTTGTACTGTGCTTAATCAAGTAATCATTTCTCTTATTATCCTTGTTTTATAGGCACAGTTGCAAGATGGAAAAATTTTAAAGTGTTTTATTAAAAATGGGTAAGCTTATTTGATTCTAATTCAGTATAATCATTCAGGCATTTTATTTTTCTTCCTCACTTTTATCTTTTTTCCTTCAAAATGTTTAAATGTAGAACTTTTGCTGAATTTCTTTAAATTCAATTTTTCTCATATAAAATATTAAATACAGAGATCATCATTCTTCTCTCTCACTTCCAGACCCCAATCTTTAAATGCCTTTTGTGCTCCGCTACTCGGATACCTTGTAGCTATGGTACAGCGGAAGTGCTCAAGAGTGGATTCATTACCTCCCAAAAAAGGAAGCATTTTTCTTCTCCTATCTACGTCTGGTCGATTGCTTGCTGGTTTGACCACAGACATAACAGTATAAGACCACAATCTTAGCACTAGCTCTGAAGCCTCCCTCTTTCTTGGCCATCTTATTCAGCTAGTCACCAACTCCTGCTGAGTTTCTCCCCTGTCATGGCTTCTAAATGTCATCTCTTCTATCTACTCCCCCGACATATTTTTGGGAATCTTTTTCTTTCCTTAGTTGATTGCCACTGCCACCTAACTGGTCTGCATTGTGTGCAGTCTCTCACCTTTATACCCAAATTCCCAGAGCCATTCTTCCCAAATGCAGTTCTACCCATCGCCCTAAGACCTCACTCAGTGGCGGCTGTCTTTGGTGAGAGGTATGGGGTGCTGGAGTGGGGAAGAGTTCGGTTGATTTTCTCTTTTGAGTCTCCCAAAGGGGCAGTTTGTTGATTAAATTGATAAGCCTGGAAGGAAATATTTTAGAGGTGACAGTGTAAAAGCAAGTTGATAAGACACATGGGAAGATAGACAAGGGCAATGTGCTGGCTCTTTCATCCACTAATCACAAATCCTGCCTCTTGTGCTGTTCAAACCCCTTCATAATTGTAGAAGTGGAAATTGAAAGGAAAACTAGATTCTAGGTCTAACTTATAAGATCATGAAAGTTACAATGGCAATAGTAAAAATACTGAATACAGGGAGAAACAAGGCATGATCTTTGAGTACTGAGGCTGTTGTAATCCCCGCACCTTTCCTTGATGACTGTAGTTTGGTACTAGCTATGAATATTAAAAGATAGCCACCCATCACTTCATCAGAAAGTGTAACTTTTAGTGATTTATCATATATATATTTATCATCTATCAATCATATATACATTTGTGTACTTGCTTCGAAAACTTTATTAGGCTGCTCAATGCAGCATCATTTTCAGTGTAACAAATACAAACTATTATTGTTTGCTTGGGTAAATAAACTATGGCATATCTACTCATGGAAATATTATACAGTTGATAAAAATAATATAGTTATAGGTACATATAAAAAGGAAATGATCTTTAAGATGTTAAACAAAGCAAAATAAATTCAAGAAAATATATTCATAGTTATAATGTTCTTCTGTTTCTTTAAAAGGAGTATACATAAAGTGAACACAAATATTTGTGTGTATTAGTCAAAACAATATGATGCAAACCATTTTCCCCTACTTTCTTTTACCATATTATACTTCCTCCCTTTCAGCCAAGAGTTAAGGCAGTTTATCTTGCCTGGAGGAAAGGCTATTTCAGGAGTCACAAATATCCATTTTCTTGGTCACTGAATTTCAAAACCTAGGTCCTAATGGAGAAATAGAAAGGAGAAGTAGAAGAGTATAGATAAATCAACAGCATTGTGTAACTTCAGATGATGTGAGAGCACAGATTCTAAGCAACTCAAGATACCATTTCCTGGACTAGAGTGGTGGGAAAGGGAGTGGAAGGTCGAGCTCAGAGGGGAAACACCTAGTGAGTCCTTCTGGTAGGTGATGGTAATGCAAGTGTCAAGCGGGGGGGGGGGGGGTGTACATCATTTCCCAAAAAGAGTTTGCAGAAAAAGTAAAAAGAGAATATAAAAAATTATGAGGTGTGTTTATGACAGAAATTGAAACCTAAATTCTTAGCAGTAACAGGTGAGGATTAAAAATGAATACCATGGCTACTTTGGGGATAAACTGAAAGATTTGTGCTATGATTACCAGCCCATCCAAGCTACGTTCATGAGTGATGGTAAGGGTGGAGTGTAAATTTGCCTGAGTTTTGGGTCCTGCCAGGAGACTAGTACAGTCCACATCTGGGTATCTCCGGGTGGACCATGGCGTTGTGACCTTGGGTGGTATGAATGGGCCCTGGCCCCTTCCTCTCTGGTGCTGTCCCCCTGCTCAGTTTCTCAGCACCAGGAACTGGACATCTTCGCTCCACCACACCCTTCTGCCATGATATTCCTGCACTGCAATCCACCAACCATGGACCAGATGCCCTGAAAGTAGGCGCAAATTAAACCTCTCATCTTTTGAGTCCTAGGCATCAGGTATTTCATCTCAGTACTAAGAAAGCTGAGTAATACATTTTGTGAAATATAGAGCCAATATTTCTAGATTTTCTCTGATATTTCCAAATAAGCTATAAATCTACATTTTATTTGACATATGCTATTGTTTACATACTGGCAACTAGTTTACAAAAAACAAACAACAAAAACGATACTTGCAGGTCACTGGCTTGTAATCCTGGCATAAGCTGGCCATTGGACCTCAGCTGGCTTCACATGCTTGCTTAAACTGTAGGACAGTGCTGGGAGATAGGATTTCTCTGTTCCTCAGAGCAACACAGAAGGAGGAAAAGGCCTGAACCTCTTCGAATTTCCTGAGACCTGTGCAAAGTTCAGGAACATACACTTTCTGATCCTAGCATCCAGAAGAGTGTGTGGGGGGGAAGTCAGGGGGAGGGAGAGAAGGAGAGGCAGCGAGAGAGAGAGGGAGAGAGAGAGAGAGAATTTGAACAACTACATCCTACTACCAGGGACCTTTAGAGACAGGGAACTAAAGATGAAATGGCAGTGAAGAAGAATTTTGGACCATGACCAATATGGATGGTAGTTTAAATCGCACCATCCTTCTCTTTCTACAAGGCTTAAAACCAAGCAAATTTAAATTTGTGAAACTTGCGTGCTGTCTAAGAAAACTAAATGTGCATGGGGAGGTGCGGTAAGGTTAGTTTTAGGCGTGTGTCTGTGTGTATTTTGGGGCAAATGTGGATTTAAGTGTGACCAAATTGCCTCTACCTGGTAGAACGGAGACTCACTTAAAATGCAAGTAGAGCTTTTGAAGGACTGCAGCTTCCTGTTTTGGATAGCTGCCCTGTGCATTCAGAGCTGGAATATGTGCATGCATGCAGGAAACCACTGTGCTAATGGTGTATCAGAAACTGTCAGTGGTTAGAAACCCAGTATCGAGCTCTTGATTAAATAGACAGTTGAATGGTGTAAAATTCTCACTATATGAATATATTACTTCAAACAATAAATAGACAAATGAACCTACTTCTCCAGCCCTATTTTTCTTGGCCACAGACCTACTTTGTGATTTAGTCCACCAATACACTTCCCTCTCCCCTCCCCACCTCATTCTCTTCTCTACATGCGTTTGCAACTCCTAACTCCCCACTTCTCAAGTGTACCGCCATTTGCCTGACACTCTGACTGACCTTTCAACAACCCCTTTCATGTTTGGAATTTGCCCTAGCCACTCTCAATATCCACATCACCTATTTGCTCTCTAAAATTTGTAGTACTGGGGTCAAACTTTAAGTAACATTTGTACCCCATTGTCGTAGTCACTGGAATATATGTCTGTCCTTTACTAGTCTGTGATTCCTCTCCAGAATCATGCAATTTCCTACAATCCCATGAATAAGTACATTCAGTTCCTTGAAGAAAAGAAACTTTTTGTTCTTTGAATTTTTTCTGAGCATTAAGACATTGTTTCGATTTTTTGGTTTTTTTGGTACCAGGAAACAAACTCAGGACCTTGCATTTGCTAGGCAGGTGCTTATGCCACTGAGCTATATCCCTGACCCAAGATATTGTTTCAAATTTAAGGCAATATCAGAGATAATAAAGGCCTTGATTCTAAGGTGGAACATGGTGTTCTAGGTCACTGATTTCTAAACCAGTAATTGTAGTCATCTAGGTTGCTGTAAAAAATTGTGCCCAGGCTAGGCATGTCAGAATCACTAAGAGGGAAACGTAGGCATCAGTAATACTTTTTTTATAATTCTACAGGTGATTCCAAAGTGCAGCCAAGTTTGAAATTCACTGTTCCACAGAGTGTTAAATCAGGTTTGATGCTAGCAAAGCATTCTAGAGAACATGTTTTGTTTCCTGTAGCTTTTGTATATTTTTCTGCTTCGTTTATTTTAAGTCTCTGTGGAATTTGAACTAGCCCACAACTCTGAGCCCAGGTCCTATCTAAGAAATACATACAAAACTTGTTTTTCTTGTTTTACATCATAGTTCTGAGGATTAAATGAGAGGATATGTGGAAAAGTGCTTTGTGAATTCTAAAGACCTATAAAAATATTTGTTCTTTCTCTCACACATCTAAGATTTTTCTCTGTACATATTTTATTTCTTGTAAATGAATTGGCTTGTAAAGTGTGTGAAATTTATTTCCAGGATTGCTGAAAACGGTTTTTCACTTTAAATCAACTACTATGATGCTCTTCCTTTTGCACAACTAGAGCTATTTCTTCTGTTTTCTGTGTCTTGAATGATGAGAAAGGAACTTTGCATTGATCTACAGTATAGAATATTTCAGTACACTAAAAGTTATGAGCAAAGTCCTTTCTGAATACTGAGACAACTGATACCACCTCAAGTGAACTTGTAGATTCTTTAAAAGCACAAGACACTTTTTTTGCCTTTGCAGAATTGCTGCAACATCTGATGAGCTGACATATCATCTTGGTTAAGTTCCCCATCAATTTGCATGGCAGATACTTCACAGAACAATTTTGGCCCAGTGCTGATCACTGAGTCATTGTCAGTTTGATGAGGTATCTCTCTTTTAGCATAAATGCACTTCAGTGACATTTAAAATGGAATGAACACTGTCCTGAGCCGGGAAACCAAACAACAAATATCTCAGGCTTTTGTAATACTGAGCCCTTTAAGGTAGTATACCTTCAAATTCAAACATGGGAAACGTAATTCTATATTCTCCAACAAGGCATTTTTCTTACTCTTGTCTTTATGTAGTTATTTTTGGGCTTTCAGAAGAAACGTAAGTATAGTAGAAGGCTCTGCAGTCCTCTGAACCACACCTATAGTAAATATTTCCACTCATTGTAGTAAGCCAATTTTTTAAAAGCTAAAACTGGTTAGATTTAAATTGCCATCAGAGTGCAATGTCTTTTATTGCATCAGAACAGTAGCTCCAGAAGGTGCGTTATAATACTGATGATGCTTAGAGCAAGGCTCCCAGAGGTAGGAGTCCAGTGTTAGAACACAAATTGTACCATGCTTGCTTCACAGACTGGGTTAAGTTAAAACTCTCTGTGCCTTGAATTATTTGTCTATAAAAGTGTATTACTACTAGATGCCCACATCACACTGAATGGCTTTGTGAACCAAGTCTTTTGAAAATAATTGCATTATAATATAGTAATACATTACTGAGTAGGACTTTCCAGATTACAGAGTACTCGCATATATGAGGAAAGGTGATAACATACCCAGGGGACCTGCTTTTCTGATTGACCTGGCCTCCTAATAGCAATCTACTGATGAGTATAGTTTCCTATGATCCAATCACCTTTCAAACTCCCCACCTATGAACATTTGAACCTTTTAATGAAACATGCTAGATCTATACTAGAACAATATTTAACACAATCCTTATGAAAATACCATCTACTTTGTGGGCAGATATTGGTAATCTGACCCTAAGACTTGTATAGAAATGCAAGGGACACAAATGAACCAAAACAATCTCGAAAAAAGGAACAAAGCTGGAGAACTCTCGCATCCTGATATTGAAACTTACTAAATGGCCACAGTAATCGAGAAGGTGTAGCAGTGGCATAAGGATAGATATGTAGATCTATGACATGGAATTAAGAGGTCAGGAGTCAAATTTCATTTATAAGACATTTACTTGCAACTGCAGGTGGGTGAGAAAGAAAGATGCTTCTCAACAAATGGTGCTGGGATAGACGTGAACATCTACATGCAAAAGAAAGTGGGTAGGCCTCTGCTTACACCATATACAAAAATCAAATAAAAATGAATCAAATATCTAAATGCAAAAGTTCATACAGTACATCCCTTTGAACAAACACAGAAATAAATCTTTGTGGCATTGGATCCGGCAATGGTTTCTTAGGGGAGACATCAAAAGTTCAAGCAACAAAGTAAGAATAGTAAACTGGGCTTCATTAAAAATTTTGTAATCCTAAACTTTATTTAGGACCATAAAAGTACTCCCCAAATCAAGTCAATCTTAAGCAAAAAGAACAAAATCAGAGTCAACACATTGTTTAATCTCAAATTATATTACAATGCTGTAGTAATTAAATCTGGATGTTACTGGAAAAAATCTAGGTGTATTATTCAATAGAACAGAATAGAGAGTTCAGAAATAAATTCATTCCTTTACTTGTATGGTAAAATAATTTTTAACAGAGGTGCCAAGAACACATAATGGGGAAAAGACAGTCTATTCAATAAAAGAGTGTTGGGAAAACTGACTATTTACATGCACCAGAGTGAAGCAGATTCCAGCCATGTTCTTGGATCTCTGGAACTGTGAGCTAAATAAATACCTTCTCTTTAGAAAGAATCCAGCCTCTGGTATTATGTTATAGGAGCAGAAAGTAGACTAACACAGAATGCATATGTAAAAATATTATATAACCGTTAAGCAAAGTAAGTGATGTGGTTTATGATAAGGAAGGATATGAAACAATATGGTGAATGTTTAAAATGAACAGGTTATTACAACAAAGTACACACTGCCATTAATTCCCCTCAAAATAATCCCTCCCACTTTGAAAACTTACCCCATTTTTTCTTGCCAATTTCTGAAGCGGTTCTGAAAATCTTTTGTGTCTTAATGAAGTGTGATAAAATGTATGGTGCACACTGTTGCTAAATGCCACCCAACCAAAAAGTAGACTCTTGAAAACATTGTGGTGTGTCCTCATCCACCTTGTTCAATGGATCTGGCAAGTCTAATTTCTTGCTCTTTTACAAAGTTACAAAGATTATGAAAGGTTGACTAATTTTAAATCAATTCAGGACATTGAAGCAGTCATAACTGCAATATGTGAAAATGTGAATGATATACAAGTGTTTGAAATATGGAAAAAATATGTATATGGCAAGTGAGAAAACTCAAAGCAGAAAATGTATGCATTATGTGCTTCAATTTATTACTGAATGACATAGGGAACCGCTGGATGGTGTAGAAGGAACTTAGCAGTAGAGTTGAACTGGGAGAGTTGGAGTCTGGGAGACTGAGCTTTCTTTGTTACATTTTTTTTTCTATTTGGATTTTATGGCACATTCACATATTAACGATGCTTTTTAAAAAGTCACGAGTATGATTGTTGTTTTCCAACTGAAATGTGTATGTTTCGGGAGGAAAGTCTTGCCCTGATAACTTGGATGCTCCTTTGTTACTGCTGTTACTGTTTGGCTGAGTGTGAGAATCCCCACCCCACACAAAATCATGTCACTTAAGAACTTCATTTCCTCATCTATTAAAAATTATGAAGATAGGAGCTCCAGGTCTGGAGCACCTGTTCCAAAATCATGCTGTTTCTGTCTTCGTACTCCATTCTCCCTAGGAAATTGGTAGAGGAATGGCCCCAAAAGAGACTTTTTTGGGTCTTAGGAAATATAGAACAAGGGGCCAGGGATATAGCTCAGCAGCACAAGTGCCTGCCTGGCAAGTGCAAAGTCCTGAGTTTGATTCCCAGTACCAAAAAAACCCAAAGGAAATATCAAACGATTATATAGCTTCCCATCATGGTGTTTAGGGGAAAGCATGGGGGCTTAGTAAAATCAACCGTCCTACTGGGAAGACTGTAACAAGCAACATCAAATAAATAAGTAATATACAATAGTGTAGAGTTTCATTTATATATAAATATAAATATTTATACATAAATATATTTATAATTTATTAGAGCTCAAAATTTATAGTAATTATATTTATGAATACATCTTTCTTAATGATGCATCATTTCATAAAGATTTAGGTTTTGCAAATGAAACCAACATCCCAGGGAAGACACTCATAAATACATTTCCTGTTTCATATTCAGTTCTGCTCAAAAGAGGAGTGGACTGGGGATTTATCTCAGCAGCACAATGCTTGCCTGGCAAGCATGAGGTTGTGTGTTCGATTCCCAGTACAGGAAAAAAAAACTAAAAAAAAAGAGGAATCAGGTACCTTCTTTTTCTTGATAGCACGTACTCAAGCTGGACAGTAAGAGGGTACATGACAAATTCACTACTCAAAATGCATCACTGCAGGTAGGCCTGACAAGTCACCATTATAGTGCTTCCTTAAGGTCAGAATAAGGACTTCCCATAAATCAAATGATACAGAATGATAAAAAGACATACTGTGCTCTTTTTATAACCCGCAATGAGCATTTCACCTTTTCTACAGTGTCAACATTCTATGTAACCAACAACCAGACACACTTCATTTAGTAATGCATACTCTATTTGAAAATTCTCCCCAAAGAGAAGAATATATTAAAATACCCATCACTGATCCTAATTGAAAAAGCACCCTCCATGCTGACTATGCCTAATCTTTATTTAATCATGATCATTTGTCTGAGTGCTTCGAATCAGTTTGCAATGCTGTTTTAAACAGATTTTAGTTAGTATAAGGAAGAGTGAATATTAAGGGACTATTTGAAATAAATATTGGCAATGCATATATCTCTCCCAGTAGTTGACAATTAAATGACACATATTTACTGGCCATACTATAATAGAATTTTCTTAAAATTGAAACTGCACAGAACAGACAGCCATTTGACTATAAATTTAACAGATTCTTCGTTTGGTGAAATTAAGCACTATTGTGACAAGAAAACAATCTCTTTCTCAATACTCTCTCTTTGCTGCTTAGCCTGATGACTGGTACCTGGCAGTTAGGATTTAGTGAATATGTATTAGCTCAGTGCATGAATAAACCACACTTGGTAGGGATAAACAGATCCTACTGTTACAATGCATAGTTCGACTTCTATAGAAAAAGCAAATCATGTCTATTATCAATAAACAACCAACTGAGTCTTAGTCCTTGACGCAGTCCTCAGTATTGGTAGAGAAGTGCTCTTAATTTCCCTGTCTCAGGACTTGAAGACTTGCTAACTATAAATAAAGGTGAGGAATGGACTGAGAAATGCTATACAATCTCATAATGCCCTGCATTTCACAACACTAATAGCTCTTTTAGTTACATATTTAATGTCTGTCTTTACTAAATTGTAAGGGCTCAGATTATATCTGTCTTGATCTTCTCTTTATGCATGTGCAAAATATGGTGAGGGGAACAAAGTAGTGGGTACTTAAAAGGTGGTACCTCGGTTCACGAATTTAATTTGTTTACATTCCTGGGGAAGATGGCTGTGTTCCTGTTCGTGTGGGGAAGATGACCATGGTATGTTCTTCACGCGATGTGGAGTTCAAGAATAAAAGCAAAGTTTGCTGAACACTTCTGTTTAGGAATCGAATTGCTCATGAACAGAAGTGTTTGTGAACTGAAGGATCAGTGTATCTGTTGAATGAATGAATGTTAGTTTATACATGAATACATTTTAAACTACCATCACTTAGATCACTTTTTCAAATCTCATCCATTCTACTTACCTGAAATATCATTCTCCAGTTCTCCAATGAAACTTGTAATTCTACTAGTATTTATCATGTCCCTATTTGCCAGTAAATATGTTAAATTGTGGTGATATAAAGGCAGAGAAGATAGAGATCCTCACAGGAAGGAGCACAGGCTCTTATTAAGAGACAGAGGTAGATAAATCAATAATATAATACCCTGAGGAGTACACTGATAAAATCATCTACAAAACATAATGGCAGCACCAAAAGGGATTATATCATTATGAACGCCATTGGTGGGGCTGGTGTCCAGAAGAAAGTTCGGTAGGGGGGGCGGTCACAAAAGAAGTTGTTCTTGTTTTGATTCTCAAAAGATTACCATGAGGATAGGTGGAGGAGCGGCTGTCTCAAAGAAACAGCCAGTGTAATGGTATCACCGGGTAGGTTTGTGGGAAGCAGACTTTGGGAGGTTGGTGTTTGGGCTGCATGTTAAGGAGTTCCTCTGGCTTTGATCATGGACCACAGGAGAAGCCCTGCTGTGATACAAGTCTGGGAGGTCACAGTGAGGAGTTCTGCAGCTGGAAAGGACTTTGAGTGCTCTCGGTTGTTCCTTCTTGGGCCGAGATGTCCACATCTTTACCCTCTTACATTGGTCATTAAAGCTAGAAGGGGCCTCAGGTGAAGCAGATCTCTGCAACTGAGGCAACCTTGAAGGGGCCATCAGTTGGGAGTTGTCTATTGATAGAATTCCCAGCAGCTGGGCTGTATAAACCCTTCCTGGAAGCCCGACCTGGGTGATGCATCATAAATGGAAAGGAAGAACAAAACAGCTTTCCAAATTTAGCAAAAGACTAGTGATTTTTTTTTTAAAGTACTTGAGAATAGGTGGTGATGTTAGGCTGATAACAAAAGATGGTGCTGGTGAGACAAATAGAAACCGGATACAGATATTGGCGAATGCAGTTTGGACAAGGAGAAGGAAAATGAACTATAAGTTTCCAAAACAGAAATGAGTTTTTCATGTGTTGGGGGAAGGAAAGAAGTGCATTTAGGCACAAAGTGATGGCAGTAGAGCAGAGACAATAAGGATAGAGGAAACAGGATGGAAATAAGATGTAAGAAATGAGTAGAAGTGAAGTTCGCTACTTAAGTGTGCATTATTCGGCATTTGATAAGAACAGAGTGTATGAGTAAGGTGCATGGTTTTTACCTAGGAAGGTTATGTTGCATTGTTTATATGAACCATGATGGAGAAAATGGGAAGAAGAAATCTGAATAGGCGATGAATGAGACAGTGAGCTCAGGTGAACTTGACAGGTGAACCTGAAGGTACCTGTGGGACATCAAGGGAAGCTGTTCTGGGTACACATGGTATGAGGTCTGGAAACTTAGAAAAGATGAATAAATAAGTCTGAGATTCTGGAGTGGGGTGTAGCTCATAGGTAGAGCTCGAGTGCCTGCCTAGCAAGATTTAGGCCCTGGACCCAGTAGTGCATTACATAAAATAAAATAAAATAAATTTGAGATCCTTGGCACATAGAAGATAACTAATGCTGTGGTATCAAACAAGAGAATTTTTAAGGTTGAACGCTATATGAGAAGAAACTCCAACTTCAGTGAAGATAGCAGGGACTTAACCTGTTGCAATCCCCTCACTCAGAAGTGTTGAAAGTAGAGAATGGGATTTAATGGATTAGAGCAAAACAATTTGTTTCTTACAGTACCACAAATAAGGTACACAGCAAGATAGTGGTATCGGCTTCTCTGTCCCCCCAAACTGCATGAAGCGATGTGATAGGTGCAGGTAAAAGGGAGGCACATGCTGGGTTGAATTGTATCTTGGCTGACAGGTCCAAGGCCATGGACTCAGCACATTCAAGCATGAAAGAAACATTGTCTCAAGCAGTGAACAAACCAAGCCAGCGCCATTTCCCAGGGAGCAGGCCTTTGCACAGCTGTCATGCCGTAGTCGCCTTGACCTACTTAGTTGGCTGTGGATCTAGCCACAGAAACAACTAAGTATCAGGAGACCCATAAGCCTTGCAGTTTGGCATACTCAGCAAGGACCTGCTGGGATGCACAGGGTCCATCGCGGACTGTCTCTCTCTAAAAAAAAAGTGATTTCATTTGACAACCACAAGCAGATAGGCACAATATGGCTTTACGCCCTGCTTTACAAAAGAGGAAATTGTTGCTGTGAAAGGAAGATTGACTTTTCCTTCTCTAGCATATAAAACAGCCAAGACTGAAACCACAGTTTTCTAACTCCTGAATATGCTTTTCTTGGTACATCATGTGATCAGCAAGAGTCACAATCAAGAATTCAAGGCTATGTAAAACTCTGGAGCAGTCTGAGTTATGTTGCTATAAATTGGAATTTTCTTGCAGGATTGTTTCTTTTGAGGGGAGTGAATTCACCCCATTGAAATTTCCCACCAAGTGATATCCCCACGGCTATGCCAGAGTCCTGTGCAGACAATGCCCAAGGATACAAGAGGTGAAGCTAAAAGGAATGAACTCGGTTAACTTGTATGTACTTGCCCTTCCAATTTCCCAGTGCTTCCTCTGCTGTGATTTCCAGTAATTGTAGAAAGCAACACTATGTAGGTTTTCACTGAATGCAATTAACGATTTAATGAAACTTGGATTCATTAACTTGTGTAGGTTTTCACAGAATCACCTTGCTGAAGCCTGCAGAGTGTGCCCTAATGACCCACGAACAAGTCATACATATAGTCTTAAAATACTACAGTGAGCTTTTAAAACAAGCTCTGCGGTAAATGCACTGGTTGGGCTGAAATATGTCACCTTGCTTGCTTTTAAAAGCTACTTAATTTTTTAATGGAAGCTGCAATTTAGCTGACAGTCACCTCTTTGCTGCTGCTTCAGAATAAAGCAGACTTAAAGGCATGAAGTAAACTATAAAAAGTGTGTGTATGCAGAAAAGAAGAAAATTGGAAATGTAAGGAATACACAGGAAATTTGATTGTGAATATTGATGAAGATGTGTAGTTACTGACATCTTTCATAGGAGAATGTTGGTAACAAAGAACCATGAATGAAATAGGAGAAGTAAGTCGGGTAGAAAGGAAATATCTGGATAGGAAAAAATTCATCAAGTGATCTATGAAAACTAAAAGCAGTCACACAAACTTCTGTGTAGTAGAATTGAAGTCTGCCTGGTAGTAGAAACATGGGTGAGGACAGAGGATAAATTCTGCAAACTCAATTGATCTATTGATGTGAATGGAAGGAGAACCCAAAACGAGGCCATAGCATATGTTTTGGAATGCGGACTGTCAGAAGAGTCAGCCTTCAAGGAGACTAGAAGCAGCACTGAGCTGGTGCATTGCGGCAGATGATACTGGGGCAGGGTCAATTTAAAAAAAAAAAAGATGCTAGCCCGTTATAAGAGCCAGCATACAAGGCAGCACTGGGGATTGTTATTAGGACTTCTTTGATATCCAGCTGGCAAGCACTTAGCTACTCCTCTTGAGGAACACATCAACGGGTTGAAGGGAGGAACAAGTGGTCTCATAACTGTTTTTGTCTCTGTTTTTGCTTTTGTTTTTGTGGTGCTGGGGATTGAACCCAGGGCCTTGTGCCTGCAAGGCAAGAGCGCTAGCACTGAGCCGCATCCCCAGCTGATTGTCATTTCTGAGTCCTTTTCTGATATAACCTCTCAGCACTGTGGACATTACCTCCTTCATGAAATTTTTCCATTTCTTGGTCCTCACCCCCCACTTTCTTGATCGTCGCCTTGCTCCTTTGCCATCTGCTTTACTGGCTCGTCTTTCCCCTGTTGTACCTCTCAGTGATAGTATTTTGCAAGGCTCTGGAACAGATTCTTTTGTGTTCTTTCTTATCCTCTGTTCCACTCTCAAGGCTTTAATATCATGTACAGATAGTAGATTCGTGTGTGTGTGTGTGTGTGTGTGTGTGTGTGTGTAGGGCAGGAGATTCCACCCTGTGTTCTGTGGGCTTGATGGGGACACTAGGCAGGCGGGAGTCTGGACGGTCCTGCTTTCACTCCCAGCATAGCAGAAGCTCCTTCATTTATTCTACATACTGGGCCCCTCAGCTCGATTTTCCTAGAAAAAATAGATTTTTGTTGCTAAAAGTAAAACGGGGAACTTTTGCAAGATTTTTAAACCCATCATTTGGCAGATAAAGAAACTGAGGTTGAAAAGGAGAAAGATCTTTTCCAAGCTACACAAGCTGGGCTGTAAGGAAGCAGGAGGAGGACTCCAGGATCATAGAAACTTCAAGTATTTAAATTCCTCAGTCTGTGTACCTACCTTACGTACCTACCCTACCTTTTTTTTAACTGACCTGTTGCAGTAGGAATGTTTCAGAATGAAAATAAAATCAAATCTTAGACTGTCTGGATTGAAGGAGCTATAGAACTAATCTAGTTCAAATACTTTTATACTTTGGGGCAGAAAAATCCTTTGTTCCAATGAAATGGTGTGTGGAATCCCAATATTTGATAAATGTGTGTTGGGCTCTGTCCCACGTTCTATGGATGCAAGAGAGGGCAAAACATGGTCTTTACTCTAATGAAGGTTACATTCTTTGAGAGCAGAGGAGAGAGATACTAGACAACCACATGAACAAAAAATACAACCTGACAAAAAACTGGAGGTAGACTTTATTTTTTTTAACAAACAGACATCCATTTACAAAATAGCATAAGAACGATATAAACAAAACAGAGTTACCGACAAAGTTGTAGGAAATTGACAATGGTTGTTGTATTCCTTACTGATATCCTCAAAGTGGTTTCTCAGGAAAACAAATAGAGACATACAAGATTGATCAAACAAGTAATCATTAACTGTTCCTTTCTGTAGAGCAATAGAAGACGGTAGTACAACTATGTTAGCTACCCTGTACATACATACTTACATAATTTCCCTTTCTTTCTCTTCTCTTTTCCCACACCCCAGTTGCCCTTTACTTTTGAGCATTTTCCTTTCATTTCACATTTTCTTGGAGGTAGACTTTAGTATTAATCATTTGAAAGAAATCAAAGGTGAAAGTTAGACCTCAGGTAATTTATTCAGATTAGTATTTGATTTCTAAATTATTTTATTTTGTACTTTTTCATGTTAACAATTAAGCCCCAAGGTTCTAAATCGCGTGTTGCTAAATGTTAAAGTGTGAGGAGTGTTTGGAAATTTCTCATGATGAAAAATATGCTAGCTTAAAAATTAAACATAGTTTCTTCAGTTAGCTTCATCTAGCAATTATATATTATGATGGGTGTTACAAAAGAAACAGAGGAGGTACCATGAGAGACAACACCTGAAGCAATGTTTAGTTAAGTTGGCCGGTGTGGGACTGCGGCCTATGCTTGGCTGTGCGGTTTAGTCGTGCCCTGCTGAGGGGCCAGTGAGGGCTGAAATAGGCCAAACTCTGCTTGCAAATTGAGTACTCTACATTGGGTTGATTTGCTTTCAGTTAGGCTACCCTTTTCTTTCTTCAAAGGTGCTGCCTACTCTCTGAGGCCTACACACATAGAGTGGAATTCATTCAGTGAGGATTATTGTTCTAATTTGCACAATGGAGCTACATAGCCGGAGTGATCAAACTATACAGTGAATGTTTAGGCATATTTTTCTAAATTTATTACAGCAAGGGCTACATTACCTCTAATCCCACTCTATATGAGCATACTTATCCCATTGTTCTTGTCACTTTCTGAAACACTTCTGGAAGTCCCTTTTCCTAAGCATCTTTAGGAGTTCTGTTTAAACAACACTGATCAAAGCCACCTATGACAATCCAACAGCCAACATCATTCTAAATGGACAAAAACTGAATACTTTTACTTTAAAATCGGGAACAACACAAGGGTGTCCGCTGTCACCACTCCTGTTCAATATAGTTCTGGAACCA
>NW_004955498.1:197036-222036 GCF_000276665.1 Chinchilla lanigera | reverse complement strand
TATAGGTCAATGGTCACAACTAGAGACCATACTCATAAGTGAAATAAATCAGACCTGCATGTGCAAGCACCGCATTGTCTCACTAGTGTAAAACCTGAAAGAGTTAATAAAAACTTGGATGTATGATAGACATTGTGAAATGAAAGGAGAATGCTCAAGGGTAAAGGGCAACTGGAATGTGGGAAAAGAGAAAGGAAAGAAAGAAATTTTGTATGTATGTATATACAGGATTGTTAACACAGTTGATCTACTGTCTTCTATTTCTTTGCTGAAAGAAACTGTTAATGAATCCTTGATTGATCAATATTGCAGGTCTGTATTTGTTTTCCTGAGAAACCAGTTTGAAGATATCAATATGTAACACAACAAGCATTGTTAATTTCCTACCACTTTGTTTGTAACTCTGTATTGTTTGTATTGTTCTTTTGCTGTTTTGTAAATGGTTGTCTGTCTGTGAATATTTTCCTCCTTTTATTTTTAAAACAAAAAAAAAATAAAGAAAAACAATAAACTATACTGAATGCTGCTGTCAAGTGACATCCAACAGTTAGGCAGGCTCTAAAAACATTACGGTCCTCACCTACCTAATTCACTGGATCTCGCAAGATGTGACTTGGGGCTCTACCTGAAAGTCAAAATGGCAATAAAATGTGAACAGTTTGAATCAGTTAAGGACATTGAGCCAGCCACAGCAGCACGACTAAAGATCATTAAGAAAGAGGACTACAAAAACTGCTTCAGAAAATGTCAGTCTTGAGATGAGCATGTTCAAAGTGAGAAGGAATATTTTGATGGAGATTAATGGCAATGTGTCTTTTACTGTAATGCATTTTAAAAAAATATTTGACATTCATTCTAGCTTTTATATCACTGCTCAGGGGAGACCTTCCTGAAGAGGTGCCATTTGAGAATTGATTTCAAGGATGAGATTGAGCCCATGTGAAAAATCTACACTAGGGGTAGGAAGAACAGCAGGCAGTTTTCTAGTAGTCTTTTGGATGGAAGGTGGTGCCTGACGTACTTGAAGAAGAACAAACAAAACAGGGTGGTTTGAACAGCATTTTTAAAGCAAGGGAGACATGGACATAGTGAAGTTAAAGAAATAATACAGATCAGAGTGCATAAGCCTTTGAAACCACTGCAAATTTTGGCCCTTTCCTCTGAGTTGCATGGGTATTATCAGAGGGTTATAATCATAACTACTCCGACTGAACTGCCTGTCACCAGTAATGTGCTGCAAAGTGCTTCAAAACACACTCTGGTAGCTGATTTCTATCAATGTCAATACTCCCATCAGGCCTGATTTCTCACCACTGTGTGAGGATTGAGAACAGATGTTAACAATCGGCATGGAGTAGGTTATTCAACAATCCATTTGTTAAAGCAGTACTAGAAAGGAAGTAGTTAAGGAACAGTTTCTTGATTTGATATGCTTAATATTATAACAGTAAAAGGACATGTGGGAGGATGGCATGGGCAACAAAATGTAGTTGTCTTGTCAATGGTCCAGACAAAAATACCAGTACTAAAATATGTGACAGAAACCTGAATAATCTCCAAGACTTTTTGAAGCAGTAGAGAACTTGAAATTCAAGCAGCATTACTGGTTGTGCCTCTTTGCCTCCTTCTATAAAGATAAACAAATAGCTAAGGATTGTCACTGACAATACAGAATCATTAATATACTAACTTCAACACTAAAACATTTCTTAGTTGCAGAAGCCTTAATCCTGTATGATCAACCTGACAGAGGAAATAGACATAGACTTTAGCAATTAACTAATCATTTGAAATAAAGCAAGGCTGAAAGAGTCTAGTTAATTTATTGAAATACTAATATACGATTTCCAGATTTTACTGCTTCTATATTTCATTATGTTAACAATGAAATACCAGTGTTGCAAGTTATGTGTTGATAAATGATGTTAATGCCTAAGGAATGTTTGGATAAAATGTTGGTTTCCTTCTCACAGGGAAAAATATGTGAGCTTAAAAATTATACATGGATTCTTCAGTTGGCTTAAACTACTATCAAGAGGCATCTTAAACAAGGTGAAATTTGTCATTTCTCTTGGAATACAACCAAGAAGAACTAATTAGCAGGAAAAGTTTTCCCCTGCAGGCTGTAAAATTAATCTTGAGGTCAAAATAAATGATAATGAGAAAGTTGGGTTATTAAGTCTAAGCACAGTTTCCAGAGGATAAATATAAAAGGTCATTGCATGGAATATTACCATACAGATAGCTTCAAGCTTACAGATTGAGATTTAGTTAATATTTAACAAATTTTTATCATATACATTTCCTTTATCTCTACTGAATCATTAAATTAGAAAATACAAGGTCCCAAAACACTTTAATATAAGTGTTGAATTCGAAATGTTCTTGTGTCTTAATTTTTCAATAGCAAAGTGTGGACTTCTTTTGTCAACAAACTACATTCTGATTTAAGTACATTCAGTGCACACCGTATAATTTTTAACAGATTATTAAGAGTTATATAAGTCCTTCTGGTTTCTTTCTTTTGTAAAATCCTTCTGTTTTCCATTTGGTTTTCATTTATATATTCTGCAAACATTTCCTGAACATTTATTTTGTGTAGGGCATTGAGGTAGGTGTTGTGTGAAATGAAGCAACGAATCCTTTAAGGGTCCTGAAAACATTAAGGATTTAGCTTAATAAGCGAAATAAAACTCATTCTTCAGTTCACATAACACAGATCAAGTGCTTTCTCTGTCATATAATAAACACAAATGAAATGTGCGAGCCCCAAATATTATGGGAGTAGCACAATACAGACTGAATATTACTTCTATCATAGGATAAACACAAATAAAATATTCTGGGAGCCAATGGAGGAAGATAGTATTTTTATTTTATAAGGCTTTTAAATGAGGATCAGAACATGTGGAAGTAAGTAGTGGAAGAGCAATACAGGTGGAAGAAATAAGTTTGAGAAAGGCGTGGAAGTAGAGAAGTATATAATGTGTATGCAGAGAACGTAATTCAGTGAAGTTAAACTCTGGCATGTCTGGTCAAAAAGAGTTATGGGGAATGGAGTAAAATTGAAGTTTGTTAACTAATTTACTCATCAACAACTATATAGTGAGTATCACCCATGTGCCAGCTAATGGTCCAGGTAGTAGCGATGGAAGAATGGATAAGTCTATCTTTATTCTCATGTAATACTCAAAAGTTCTTTGGATGCTAAGTATAAAAATTTGATAGTCTACAAGCAAGGGAATCATCAAAAGTAGTATGGTGGATACATGATCATAGCCTTTTAGAAAAAGGCGTATTAAAAAGCTACTAGCATGTGTTATCACTAGTATAATCTTGAACTGCTGAATAGCCTATACATGTGGTGGTGAACCTATCACATTCATATTATTTTTTAAGACCAAAGATTTTAATGTATGAGTTGATTTTTTTCTAAACTAAAACATCAGTATTCAGGTTTAATGACAGTGGTGGAATTTTGCAATAAATAAGTGGGTTTGGAGTTCAAGTTTGGGCACTGATCTCTAAAAGGTTTGACATTACGGACCTATACTATTCCCAGCTATCACCTGTAGAAAGCAAAACAAATGGCATAATAAAGGAAACAATATTTATGTATCATTTCATCTTCTAACTAGTTGATTTCGCATCAAACATCTCATCTGCTCCTTTGGTCATCCTTATGAGAATAAGTGCTGTTATCATTATTAATATTCTTGTTATTTCCTCTTTATAGATGAGTCTTGGAGAGTAAGTGATTTGCTGATGGGAACACAACTTTAAATTGCTGAGTCAGGACTCAATCCAAGATCTTCTGTCACTTGAAATCCTCCACTGTTTTTCCTATAATTTTTATCCTTTATAGAATCAAATTCTCCCCAAACTATCATCCTATGCATCTTTTTCCTATCTCATTATTCCAAAACTAGATGCAATGAAGAACTAAATGCATTATTGTCGGCAAAGATTTCTGAAAATCTTTTCAACTGTCAGTTTTTATTTAAATGAAAATATTATCATGGAAATCATATGAGCATGTCACAAGGCTGCATCGTTACTGCATTACAAATTCAGACTCCTTCACTTCTGGCATCGCTCTTTACGTTCTTTTACATAACAGTTCTGGAGACTGGTCCATCTCAGTCTGCCAATATTCCTTGTTGGCATTCTTTTCCTCACCCCGGAGTCCCCCCATACTGAATTAAAAGACCTTTCCTAAAGATGACTTCTTCCAAAGGCTACTGCAACATTTATCTTTTGTAGGCTGCAAGAGAGGCATTTCCCTGGAGAGGAGCAATATCGATTATTGATTCGAGTTTTATCCCAGTGGTACTGAGGTAGTAGGAGGCTACAAAAGGAGTCAGGGTTTAGATCGTATGTGGAAAATTTGAAAGATAGCAACAAGCAGCTCGTGAATTCTTCATGATACACACCTGTATGAAATGGCACTGAGACATCTCGGGAACTGTGTAACAGTTCTATCAAAAAGGTCTTTTGGCACCACAGAAAGCAAGTCATGTATAGCAAACATTCTCTGCTTGCCTCCACTGCAACTGTGGAAAACCGCTGCACACCATTCATGCCCACAGTCTTCCTTAATTTTCATGCCTATTTTATGAGAGATCTGTTATTATCTTATCCCCTGATTTGGAAATGCATGACTCTTGCAAAACATATCATTTGCCTCCCCACAGACTGGTTCCTATGTTTGGAAATGACCCACTGCACCTTGGTTAGCTACTCAACTCTTCAAATGTTTAAATGTTGAAATCCCACTTAAATGCACCCTCTTCTCTGAAGCTTTCCTTTATGTTCACGCCACTCTCATGTCACAGTCTGGAGGGTCAAGCTTGTGCCTAGCCCTGTGTGAGCCACTTGAGATCCGACAGAGCAGTGCAGAAGGCAGGGAAAGGTGCTTCTCTTCTTGAGGTTTCTTCTAATGAGCAAAGGATATGCACATTTCCAGTTGGCATATGTGTCAGGAGTTAAAGAAGATGGCATGATGTGTCAGAGGATGAGGAGAGGTATTGATCAGGAAGGGACTACTGATTCTACATTCTACATTCTACTGTTCTACATTCAATTGTATTGTTACATTCACTGTACTCTATTGGACCTGTTGGATTCTTTGTCTTCTCTTCCAAACAGACTGAGATTTCTTGACTGAATGGATCATGCTTCTGTTAGCTGAATCCAATGGCGCAGAGGAAGCACTCTAAAAATGTTTGTTGAACCGTGCTGAGAAAATTTAGGAAGTGGACAGTTAAGCAACCTGAACTAAGTGAAACTACTATCAAGGTAGTAGTTTCAAGATTTGAAACCAATCTTTCTGATTCAAGGTGTGGGGTTCTTTCCTCTATATTGTAACCATCCTCCTTTGAGTGTCCTTATAATGATCACCTCCACTTTAAATCCTACACAGTCTGCACCACTCCAACCTTCATCCCCCACCTCCTGCTCATCTTTAATCTCCTCTCACTCTACTGCAGCCCACCGGCCTCCTCACTGCACTTTAACCAGCCCGAGCGTGTTCCTTCCTCAGAATTTGCTGCTACCAATGCCCTTTCTTTGGTGTTTTTCCCCACATAACTCCTTGGCCAATTCTCTCACCTTCTCCATGTCCTCACTCATGTATCACCTGATCTCCTTATTGACTCTCTCACTTCCCTCATTGAACTGCTGATCCCCTTAACCAGATGACATTTTACCACATGACCTTTAGCTTCTGTCTTAGTAGGTAGTTGCCTTATTGAATCTATTTACTGTTTATCATCTCTCTCCCAAGCTAAAATATGTGCTCTAGAAGGGCAGGCCCTGGCTCTATTTTGTTTCCCATTGTACCTTAAAGTTCTAGAATAGTGCTCTGGACATAATTCCCATCCAATGACTATTTGTTGAATAAACTGTGACTACTACTCATGTTTAATCTGAGTTTCCTCATAAAACTTTGAAGAACAGTCTCTTAACATCAAAACTGAGTGCAGGCAGAAAGCAATGGTTATTCAGTATTCTCAGTGGCTGCTTTGATGTTGTACTGTCTATGCCAAGTTTAGCACAGTGCTGGAACTTGAGTGCATAACCCAAAACATGCCACATCCTTAAGAGTTAAATGCTGTGTCCTATCTCTTTGCTGGGTATCTCTTCACTCGACCATCTGGACAAGGATCATAGATTTGGCCCATTGGTTTCTACTACGCTTCTACCACTGAGCAGGCACACTGGCAAGAGGAGTTCAGCGCTGTTTGGTCAATGGTGTCATAGCCATGAGCAATTAGGCATTTGTTGAATTCAAATATCTTCCAGGGTCATTCCTCCAAAACAGTAGCAGTACCTGATTCTCAAACTCACCCATGGATTTGATCTGGGCTACTTTTCATGAGACATAGGGAAATAATGAGAGTGATGGGATGGCCCTTTATATGCTTATTAATTTTGCTTTTCCTCTTATCCGTGGTCATCCTACATCTGACATCAAAGCATCTACCAAGATAGATTCTCTCCAATTTGGCCAGCAAAACCATCTTCTTCAGCCAAATTGTATTTAAATAAATAGATCCTGGCTTCTTAGATCTTTGCTCATAATATTTCATTTGTTTTGCAGGGTGTTTTTAGAGGTCATTCCAATTATATTTAAATGTCACTGCAGCATAAACGTTGTTTCAAAATAAAATTTTGGAACATTAAGCATTTTGAAGTATTGAGCTGTTAGTGGCTATGGTCCGTAGTCTTTATATATTTTCCAGAATTTGTCCTAGAACATATGGCTTTGAGGACTATTAAAATTCAATTGGCTATTAAATTCAAATTAGATAGAACAAAATTTCATTGCTATGGATGTTTAGAACCTAAAGTTCCGCCTGCCCCTTGTTCTCACCCTGCCGAGTTTCCCCCCGCTTGACTGCCAATTCCAAACTGCTACCTCATACTAGCCTCACTCATGCACTCACACAGTTTGACAGAAGCCCAGTTCCCTTGCACAAGACACATAACTCACTGGAAAACCCCATAAGAATATGGCCATACTAGTTCTATTTCCCTCCAGTTTATAACTATACAGAAGCCTCCTCAAACAAATAGCAGTACTACAGTCTGATATATGTGTAAGAACAACACACATATGCTCATGCCTACCTACAGTGCAGCCTGGCCCAAGGCTCCCCACAGGAGCGCCAATGAATATACAAACTCACCCCAAGGTTGAATCTTTTCCCTTTCCTTCATAAGAGTTTTATCCTCAGTAAAATATGTAAACTCTTCTTTACATCCACACTGTAGGAAATTAATAAAAATGTAGGTTAGATATTTCAGAAAAATATTGATATAATGTGAAAATTATGTATTTACTGGATTAATATGTACAGCATAAATCACTATTTAAATGCTTACAATCTGAGCAGTTAAGTAAGCATTTATTTTGTTCATAGCATATATCTATGAGGTATTTTTTTTTTAAAAAAGCAATTTAACTTCTCTGATGTGATAATTAAATATCTCCTCAGCAGCAAAAGGCTTTGAGTCATAGGTCA
Organism: Chinchilla lanigera; assembly: GCF_000276665.1. Classification (NCBI taxonomy): domain Eukaryota; kingdom Metazoa; phylum Chordata; class Mammalia; order Rodentia; family Chinchillidae; genus Chinchilla; species Chinchilla lanigera. The sequence continues at coordinate 214,510 of NW_004955498.1, read as the reverse complement.
CATTCTCATAGATTAATAAATCATGATAAGATTGAATTATTCCCAGAGCTACACGAATAGTAAACTTTGGAGCTTTGAAGAGCATTTTCCTTAATTATTCAGTATACCACTGATGAGCACTTGCGTGTGGCTTTACCCAGCTCTGTTGAAAGAAACATTCAATGACATCAAATGCAAGAGATACCAAAACTCATGTCATTGTGTGTATTCTCATTGTCCAGATGGGAAAACCTTAGCATTCACAGGGCTTTGGGTAACATACACAGAAGGGCTTTGCCTGAGTAATGAGGGATCATTAGCCTTAGAATAAACACTGTTCTTTTCTTGCTTACAAAGCAAGGCTGTAAGGGATCAGATTGTTTACAAGCAATTTAATTGCATCTGAGAACAAGATCGAAGATATTTATAGGGATGAAAGTAAGATTCTAAAACTAAATAAGGCAAAATTCACCATGACTGGAAACCAACAAAAAAATTTCCAGGAATATGAAAAAACTAGAAAGTATAAAATATAGCTAGGAGGCCCTGATTCTATTGGCATTAACAGAGAAACATATTAAAAGACTTATGCATGCATTGAATATGTTAAAAAATGAAGCAGTGCCTAGGAAGGTATAAGATTAACCCAAACTAAACTAATAAAGATAAAAAATAAAATGTCTAAGATAGAAGATATACTGGATGTTGTAACAAAAGTCCAGAAAATACAGAAAAAAAGATTAACATACTTAAAAACAACAATAGAATCTATCCAAATGAAAAAATAGAAGTAGCATTAAAAAACCAAAGATGTCAAGTACCTTTTTATGTACCACTGGCTATTTGTATTTCTTTAGAGAAGTGTCTATTCATTTCAGTTGCCCCGGTTTTGATGGGTCTTTTATTTTTGTGTCTAGTTTTTTGTATTCTTTATACAGCCTTGATAACTCTTAATAATTAAATTTTGGAAGCAGCATACATGCTCATCAACAGATGAATGGATAAAGAAAATGTGGTGTATGTACACAGTGGGATACTACTCAGTCATAAAGAAAAACAGATTTGAGTCATTCGTAGGAAGATAGATATATATTGAGACAATATTGCTAAGTGAAATAAATCAGAGAGAAGGTTCAATATTGAATGGCTTCTCATGTATGAGTAACTCAAATTATAAATAACTGAGGAACAAAATAAAACATAGATAATTAATGAAGTGGAAATGGATATTTATTTGTGTTTTTGTTTGGAATATAGTTGCTACTATTTTTAAATGTTATTTTATGTTTGAAAGGAAGACTTCCTCATTTTTAAAGCCTTTCTAAGCACAATATAGTAGATTATTTTCTTTAAACTGAAAAGAATCATCTTTAAAGAGTAGCCAAGTCTCACGGAGAATGAAAGCATTTATTTACTGAGTCATCTTTCTTTTCGCTCATGTTAACATAAATGTTTGCACTGGCTCTGTGTTTGTAGTGGATTGACAACTAGTGGTCAACTTATAAGCCCCGGCTGAACTGAGTAGTGTGGTACTGGGTGTGGGAGGCCCACCTGGGGATTGTTGCCAGCAGCATAAGAGGCAGAGCTGGAGAAGAAGAGGCTAGGCTTTTGGGAGCTGAGAAAGTCTGTTGGGAGTGGAGAATGGCTGTTGGGAGTGGAGAAAGGCTATTGGAGCTGGTGGAAGCTGTAAGGAGCTGTTGGTTCTGTTGGAGGAGCTTATTATGTTGGCTTTCCTGATGAACTTGGCTGTCTTCATCCTCTGAGGAGCTTGGGACCTTTTGTTGGCACTGAGAATGGCTTTGGTTCACTTTGGGGGAGCTCTGGTCCTCACTTTGAGCATCACTTCCTGGCTCCAGAGGATAGATGGTGCGCTGCTGGTCTCCTGGAGAAGTCTGCCATGTTGGCTTCCCTGATGGGAACTCCACCATCTTGATCATTGGAGGAGCTCAGGACCTGACTGTTGCTGAGGATGGCTGTGGTACCTTTCAAGGGAGCTCTGGTTCTTCTGAGCATCGCTTCCTGGCTCCAGTGTAGATCCCTCAGCCTGCTAGCGCAGACCCTTCATCCCGCTAAACAGACTTCCTAGATTCCACCACCTTTGGGCCTTCCCAGTGCAGATCCATGAAACAGACCTGTGCTAAAGTAAAAGGAATTTTATTTTAATTTATAGGTGTTGTGTAGGAAATCTTGTGCAGAATATATCTTGGCTTTGGTTTACTAGTCCTTTCCAGGAAAAATACAATGAAAGGCTTATAATATTGGATATATGACTTTCTACATAAACTTCTGGACAAATCTTAATCTGGGCCTTACTAGCTATTCAATATTATGTGATTCTACACTTGCATAGCAAACTTAAGGAGGCCTGTGTGACTTACTAACATTCTTAATGTGCACGTAGAAATAAACAAGCCCAAAATCTACTGAGACATTACTGTGGATTCTGGGCCTCCAGTTGGATTTATGGGAGGCAGTGTTATGAGCTCTAGGTCTTCAGCTGGACTCATGCCGGACAATTCCATGGAATCCAGGCCCTTGGCTGGCTCCTTGGTCTTAGTGTGTGGACAGATTTCCTGCACTCTTTTGTATATCACTCTTTGGGTCCCTATTATAAATAATCTTATAAAATACATATCCTGTATTATGTATTGCTCCCCTTGCAAAATAAGCCCCGAACCATAACAGTATTAAACAACTTTCTCAGTGCTGGGACATAATGTCTGATACCCCCAATTTAAAGGAAGAGAGACTTAATTTGTTTCACAGCCTGGGAGATTCAGTCCATGGCTTGCTAGCTCCAAGGCAGAAACATTATGGTGAAGTGTGTGGTGAAGCAAAGTTGCTTAGTTCATGGCAGGTGGGAAGCAGGGCAGGGGAACAGTGGCAGAGAGGAAAGGGGGAAGAACTAGATATAGACCCCAAGGGTCATGTCTCCATGACATACTCAAAAGTGTGTTCCACCAATCACCTGGGCAGCTCCCAAGCCAATCAAGCTGACACAGTTAAGCTTAACCATCACATGTTCACTAGGACTATATCTTCTAAGACTTTTTCTCTTACCAGGTAATAGTGGGCCAGCTCAATTGTATAACCAAGGTTTTAGGGTTCCCCAAAGTAACAGAACCTACCGGAGATTTGTATAGGTATTGATATATGCAGATGAGAGCAATATTGGCTTTGATTAACTTATGGGAATTGACTCACATGACTATGGAGACGGAAATGTGACTGTCATTTACAGAGAACTAGAAAACCTGGTGTCTGACTCTGAAGGCTGAAGAACCAGTAGTATCAGTGTTTTAGGACCGGATGCCTCAGCTTAAGGAGGGGGGAGAGGAAGGGGAGAGCGGGAGGGGGAGGGGGAGGGAGAAGGAGAAGGGGAGGGAGAGGGAGAGGGAATGAATTTACCTTTCCTGTACCATTTAGTCTATTCCAGTTTGCAATGGATTGGATGTGATGACTACCCACAGTGGTAAGGAAGGATTTCCTTATTCAGTCTGTGAATTCAAATGCTAATTCTCAGGAAACCATTCTCACAGACACCTATAGTGTTTCAGCAGCTGTTTGGGCACCCCTTGAACCAGTCAAATTGATACATACAACTAGCCATTGCATTTGCAGGGTCATATTTGCGAATGAAACTCTTTTAATCAGTTGTGCCAAACCTACTATTAAAAAGCATTTATGGGATTAACATCTATAAAGCCATTCTAGGAAGCTGACCATAGCACCTGACGAAAGGATCCCAGGCTCACAGGTGGTAATGTCTGTTACCTCCTGACAAGTCAGGGACATTATCATAATTGGAAGATCTCAAAAGGATTTTTACTTTAATTTATAAGTGCTGTGTAGGAAATCTTTGACAGAATATATCTTGGCTTTGGTTTACTAGTCCTTTCCAGGAAAAACAAAAAAGCAATGAAAGGCTTATAATATCTGATACAAGACTTTCTACATAAATTTCTGGACAATGCTTAATCTGGGCCTTTACTAGCTATTTAATATTATGTGGTTCTACATTTGCATAGCAAACTCAAGGAGGCCTGTGTGACTAACTAACATTCTTAATGCACATGTGGAAATAAGTAAGCCCAAAATCTACTGAGGCAATTCTTTGCAAAAATAATCTTTGAAGATTATTTGTGATAACAAAAGTGTAAAAGAAAACTTCTGAAATGTGAAAGACACATTGATTCTGCTCAATATTAGCAGCAAAGGGCGTCTGAGGCTTGTATAGGAGAATGAACTTAATTTATCTCATTGTTTACTTTTAATTAAAGCTCCTAGACTTAGTAAAGTTTCAGTAATGAGTAGATTTTTGTCCTGGACAAATGTAAATTTGTTCTTTGGAACATATAACCCCAAGTATTTAGAGTCTTTTAAAGGTTAACCAGTTTTACATCCAACACAGCAATCTTAACCTAACATTTACTTATAAAATTCACTATAAATATCTTAACTTTGTAATTGCTTTTACAAATGGTCATAGTTTTTTACTGTTCCATCATTAATTAGTTGGTTAAATAGGGTTTTTTTTTTCCCCATTTGTTAGAAAAAGGAAAGAAATGTATGAGGAGAAAAGGAGAAAGGGATTAAACTAAGTGACTTCTGAGGTCCCTTGAATCTCTTATCAGTTTGGAATTCTGAATCCTGAGTGTGCTATTAAGAGTCTGTCAGCCACTTTGGAGGGCCACAAAAGAAATTAAAAGATGAAGGCAGAAGTAGGCTTTTCTTTTTGCTTCCTCTCAGGAAGCTAGTTCCTACGAGCTTATTATGTGGTTTGGGATATAGACAGAGAACAATGAAGCATTCATTAATGCAGTTCATTCTCAAATGCTGACACTTAAAAATAGTGTCAAAATTAATTGCACATACAAACTGCCATGTTTTTCACATATATATGAATTTCTTCTGTTCTTTAAAGTTATTTTTAGATTTTGAGGTAGAAAATATTTCAGTGAGTGTATTTATAAACTCTCGAGAAATTAACAGAAAATGCATTGGTGATAGAGGGAGATAGTACTGATTGATTCATAAGGGGTTTAAATTTACAATTTCCACTCTTAAGTTGGAAATACGGCTTAAGTAACTTATAAAAGAAGAAGTAGGCAGCTACACATATCTCACATATGTGCTTTAGGATTTTCCTTAGGTTTAAAATGAATTCTAAACAGAAAACAAATATTAAAAGAGACTTGCTTTGCCTGAGGCTTTTTCTTATTTTTTAAAGGAGAATCACAATTGTTTCCCACTGTCTGAGCCAATAATCTCAGAGTGGTGAGAGGAAAAAAAATGAGCTAGACAAGTATTAAGTTGGATGAATGAATAAAGGTATCTTGTTCTGCTTTCTGCTTCCTCTGGCTAGTGAGAAAGGGCTGAATACTCTTTGTTCTATTATTTTAATCACATGTGTCTTTCCTAACCCATTTTGTTTCCAAGCCTGTAAATTGGTTGATGAACTCAAAACCCCCTGCTAATAACCTTGGATTATCTCAAGTAAGGGAAAATAACATGTGATAGGACTGTTTGGAATGGGAAAAACTTTATTTCTCCTGAAAACCTTAGGAAAAATGTGTAAATACATGAATAGCCAGCATCTGCTCACAAAAAATACAAAGCAGCATACATAAAAACATGGGTTTCCTAAGAGGTAAAATTGTAATAATGAATAACACACATAAATGAAATGGTGGGAGGAAGGGAATATGTGAAGAGATTTGTCTAGGGATAGCTATCATGAAACTCTGATTTAGCCTTCTTAGAGACTTTAGTAAACAGGGACACAGACGTCATGCATTATTCTTTTTTTTTTTTTAAAGAAGAATAAAACAATAAAAACAATGATAGAGTTTCAAAACAAGATAATAGGAAATTAACAATGGTTAATACATTGCGTATTGTTATCTTCAAAGTAGTTGTTCAGAATATAAGATATGGACATGGAAAACTGATCAAACAATACAAGCACAAACTTTCCTTCAGTGAGCTGATAGAAATTATTAGTACAATTATTTTAGCTATCTTGTATGTATATATATATATATATTTTGCATTTTGTTCCTTCTTTTCTCCTTTCCCCTATCCCAGTTGTTCTTTCCTTTTGAGCAGTTTCTTTCCCTTTCACAATATCTATTGTACCTTTTGATCTTATTTACTCTTTCAGGTTCTTACACTAGGGAAACAATGTGATGTTTACACATTCAGGTCTGATTTATTTCACTTATGAGTATGGTCTCCAGTTGCATCCATTTACCTATAAAAGCCTCGAGTTTATCCTTCTTTATAGCCGAGTAATACTTCATTATATAAAAATTCCACATCTTTTTTATCCATTCCTTGGTTGATAGGCAGTTATTCTTGTTTTAATAAGAGTAAGTTTAAAATTTCATTCAGTATAGTAAACATTTTTCTTTCTCAACATCTTTAAGAGGAATCTGTCAAGATGGCCTCTAAGAGGAAGGATGCTTGAGATACTTCTTGGTAGAATTCTGCTTGTGCAGTTATGTATATGGGGCTTGGGGAATCTGAAGGCATAGATATTTTTCAATTCAATACTGGTGACTTTTGAGGTGCCAGAAGGAAGTAATCTATGTATAGAATTTGCTTGTTACTTGGCTAAATGTACAAACAAAAGATGTGCCTTTCTTAAGAATTCTGTGTTTCTAGGGAATTATATCACTTTATAGTACAGCAGTCAACTAAGAAATTATTTCATCAACCATCATGATAAACAGGGTTGAGGTTAAGATATTTTAGCTGCTGTAACAAATGTACACTCAAATATGTAATGGCTTGGTCACAATATAGATTTATTTCCTGCTTATTTAAAAGTACAAGATGGATCCTTCTGGTTGGGGAGGATGGTTATTACGACAACCCCATTATACTTAATAGATAGTAGTGGAGTAGAGAAGGGTGAGCTCAGTAAAATTTCTACTCAGAAGGGAAAACTGGAAAAAAGATTTCAATCACTGATCCAAAATAATGCTGGAATTCTTCTAGATAGGCATCAGGAGATACCATGGCAATGCAAAAAGTTCATGATAAATTCCTCATTCTGCTCTTTTGGAGAAATTCTTTTATATATTACTTTCAGTGGTCACTGACTACACATTTTGATATTTTCTTTACTGTTCATTATTTTTCATTGCCACGTCTGAAGTGGGTGACAAAGAAATGAACATCCCTGACAGCTGACAGCTGATAGGAAGCCTGACAACTAAATTTAGGACATGGTGTTTACTTGCTAAATAGCTAGACCATGGTGTTCCCTGTTGAAATAAATAATTCCATACAATATCAACACTAGCACAAAAGAGATCACCCCATGATCTTGATGACAAAAACAAGAGCACACAATAGCCATGACTAAACGTAGACGAAAAGCAAGAAGACTGCAACTGCGGAAGAAAGAAAGACAACCACCACAGCAAAACTAGAACAATTTCCAGTCCTAGTTAAGTTCACTACTTCACCAAAGGCGAATCTAGCCTTACTTCATTCATTCTACCTCCTAGATAAACTTTACAACACTACATTGCACAATGATCCATTTCTTGATAATGTTCAATACAAAACACAGCCCTAGATCTTCTGTGAGCAACACAGTCCTAACCATTCGCATGTGTTATAGGATGAGATGTATCCTCTGTATTTATTTGCTGAAGTCCCAACCCTTACTACTTCAGAAATGTAATGGTATTTGGATAACATGTTCTTAATATAGTGAATTAAAGTGAATTCTTTAGGGTGGGCCCCACTACAATATGTCAGGACAGAAGCAGCATGGTAGAGAGGCATGGTGGAAGAAAGCTGATCAGCTCATGGAAACCAGGAATCGGAGAGAGAAGGAAGGAGTCAGGGGCAAGAATACACCCTTTCAGGCCACATCCCAGCGACCAGCCTCTTCAGAACAAGCCCACCTCCTAAAAGCACATCGAGCTGTGAACTGATCAGTGGATGAATCCACTCATGAGTAGAGCACACTCATGAGCCAAACAACTGCCAACCCAAAGGCCTTATCTCATCTCTGAAAACATGAGACTTTAGGGAGATAATTGTGGTCTAAGCCATCTATGTATATAGTTTTACCTATATTGCATATATATTTATTTTTCTCTTGGAAATCATTATTGAACAGAGATATATGTGCATATAAATACCTATGGCCAATGTATATGTGCATATACATATGCATAATTTACATATATTATATATGTAATTTTCTTCTGGAAATTATTGCTGCATCAATGTAGTAGGTTTTCAATCTATGTAATAACAGGATGTTCTCTGTGCCAGTGATTATGGGTAAGTCTCTTTTGTTTCCTAGCCCACTAATATTACTGCTACCTTAAGGTCTGTGTTTATAGGTAAAAGGCATAGATCCAGAATCTAATTTACAGGCCTATGGGGCCTTTAAGATCCTTAAGAATTTTTTTTAGTGAGCTTCCTAGGAAGGAAAAAGGCTTGTGTAACTTGTATCCTAAAGCTGCAGTTTTTCATTTTTTTTAAGAGAGAAAAAAATAACAATAAAACAGAGTTTCAAAACAGGTTATTAGGAGTTATAGTAATTAGTACTGTGTATTATTGTCTTCATGGTACTTATGTAGAGTACAAGACATGGGCATGATGCCTTGCCCAAATAATATTATTACAAACCTTTTTTTTTTTCAGTGAAGTAAGAGAACATAGCTGTGTAACTGTCTTAACTATCTTGTGTGTAAATATATTTTTTCTTTCAGTTTCTCTGAAAAGTGCTGTTTCAGAAGTATGATTTTCCGTGTCTTTTTTTTACCTTCATATTTTTCTGTCTTACCTCTGTGTGATTTATTTTTTTCTCGGTATGTTTTCATCATCTGCTTCCTCATGTTAGAATATCAGTTCCCTAGGATCAGGAGTCTTTACTTTGTTCACTACTAGATTCTCAAACACTTAGTAAGTACCTGACACATTCAATACAAAGTGCTCAGTATCCATGCAATGTATTTGGCCAGACATGTCTAGGCTAGATTACATTCAGGAACACCACCTAGGAGATCCATACACTCACCAATGATGGTAGGGGTGTGCCTGATGGCTTTAGGGTTCTGGGATGCTTATGCTCAAGGAAAGATAAAGACAAGATAAAATTATTTCAAAACAACTTTAATGACTTCGTAACTAATGCACAAGAAGAGTCAATGAAATGTTTGTCAAAGTGTTTTTCCTTTTGAAAAATTGTACACGTAAGAAGTATTACACCTTGTTGGAAGCTTAGACCAATGAGTAAGTATAACTTGGGAATGAGCAGATGTTTAAATGAGAGGAAATATCAGAGCAAATAACTTACACTGCTGTTGAAAAATGAATCACCTTGTGCTGTGACGCTAACATCTAGAAATAAACTAGTTCCCGCTTCTTACCTCTGTCAGAATGCCTATGATTCAACTTGCAACCTGAATAATTTACTTGTTTAGTATGATTTCATGTATGCACTGCAGCACTGGTTTCTTGCTTAATTCTGATGTGACTCTCATTCCTTTTTCTCTTAAGACTTCAGTAGTCATAAATACACATTAGATTGCTAATGTAGAAAGCTGCTAAATATGGCATTTAATTACTTAAAATTTGCTGATGAAAATGTGCTTTTGAAAAGACTTTCTTGAATGTGCTGTCTAGAATGGTCTATTTCTGCATCAGCAATTTCCCCCAGCTCCGGTTCAGTGATAGATCAACAAGCCTGACTGCTTCTCGTTACAGAAAGGAATCAGACTCCTCCTTCAGGTTACATTTAGTGGTTCCCTTTTATCTTTTTATCCCCCTAAGGATAATGATTTCATTCAATTCACCATACCACACGTTCGTGAATGTACTCCTGCTGTTTTGAAATGCCATTGTCATTTTGAAGCATTTCTCTGCTTTCTTTACCTTGCCACAGGACAAGGGATAAAAGTGATTACCTTGAAAGATGTGATAAATTGCTGTAGAACTCAATTGAGAACCAAGGGGGAAATCAGGAAAGAAAAAGACAAAGGAGTAGAATGGTCAGGAGTCCCATGGTAAGAAAAAAGAGAAAAAAACATCAAGCACATTATTAGAAAAAGTGGAAGCTATTTGTTATTGAAGACTTTCAGACCACTCCTCCCCTTGTACTATTGTACACTGGCTAACCATCCATTTGCCCTGATTTAGTTGGGGAAAGAATCCACTGAATATCTTCCAACCAATCTTGTGTCTCTCCAGCCTTTTCACCTACCTGTACTTTAAAGGGCTGATAAGGAAGAGTGGCTATTTACGTAGGCTCGGTCTGATTCCAGACATTCTGGGTTCAAATTCTAGTTCTGTCATCAACTAATAGAGTGTTCCTGAAAAAGTCACTTTCCCTTTTGGGACATCACCTTTTGTATCTATAAATTGAAGATAATACAAAGTCTCAAAGTTACTATAAACATCGAAGCAGATAATTCATATACATGGTCATGCATCTGGTAAATGTATACATTTTACTTATCATCACTATGACACAGATGTTACATTCCTGGCAAAGCTGGAAAGCATTTTTCTCTGTCTAAATCAGGGAGTTTTAAGGAGGGTCCATATTTCTGGATACATTGCTTCTCTGCTTGGTGGCCTTTTAGACAGCTTTAGTACTGTGGACCTATTATTTTAGATCCAGTTAAAGCTACACTTCACAACTCCCTCAATCCTCTTAATCTTTAAGAATGATGCCTTCTTCTGATGACAGAAATTGGCCTTGTTTGATAGTATTTGTCCAATACCTAACTGATAACAACTAGGGCTGTAAGCTATTATCTCACATTGTTTTCCTAGTACTGTAATTAAACGGTAAGGCCCTTGAAGGCAGTGACCATCTCATATTTTATTTTTGTTTCCCAGACTCCCAGCCTGCCACAAATCTGTCCCAATGCTCTATAATGTTTTTAGTTGGTGGAAATTGTGATATTAAATTGGTGAAATCTAAATTGACTGTCACAAGTTTGGCATTAAACTATATATTCCTAACATTTTAGGTTAACAAGCATGTCATCAACAGAACTTAGTTGAATCTAGGATTTCCCACTTCCTAGCTATATAACCTCAGATAAGACATTAGACATTTCTAAGGGTCTATAGGGACTAAATGATTTAAAACATTTAGGGAATATGGAAAATCTCTAAGAAAGAGAAGGATCCCTAACTCACAACCAGAAAGGGAATGGGACCCTACAAGTTATAACTATGGCACAATTAGCTGGATTCTGCAAACAACATGCATGATCTTGGAAGAGAATTATCTCAGACAGCTGCCAGATAAGAGCCCTATAATAGGCTCTCTGATTTTGACCTCATGAGACCCCGAGGAGAGAACTAACGAACTCATACCATAATTCACTAGCTATGAAAACTGAGATAATAAATTGCAGTACTAAATTGAAGCACTTTGTTATGCAACAGTAGAAAACTAAAACACCCAACCTATCCAGGATATTCTAATCACAGCTTATTCAGATTGTATCTAAAGCATTGTTTTGGTTCAAAAGTAATGCCCCAATTACTTTCCCTTAGGTCAGTTTCACTGTTTAGTGTATTAATCTTACTGGCAGAAAAAGTTCTGTAATTCCTCCTCAATTCAAAACATTGCTTAAATTTGGTAGTTTATATTTTCCATGAGTTTTTCTGCTAAATTTTATTTTGAAGACACCATGTTATTTTGGACACCATTTAAACTGTTATAATTTCTCTTAAGTCCGAATCACCAAACAAATGTTGAGTAAGAGAGACAAAATTATGGGAATCCAATTACCAGTATTGATTGAGACCAGGAATGAAATACTCATGGGCCCATTTGTGTCTAGTCAGATGCTGCAAAGGAGTCAGAATCTCTGTCTTCAGAATAGAAGTTCTTAATATTTGGGGGATTATACATTCATTTGATGATATGACAAAAACTATGAATGTGACTACAGAAAATAATACATATACAGTTGTTCCTTATTATCAACAGGGCATTGGATTCAGGACCCTGCAGTTACCAACACTTGTGGAAATTCCAGTCCTTTATTTAAGATGGAGTAGTATTAACACATAAGCTATTTGTGTCTTCATGTATAAATGATCCCTAGGAGGGGCTGGGGATTTAGCTCAGCGGCAAAAGCGCCTGCCTGGCAAGCGCAAGGTCGTGAGTTCGGTTCCCGGTACCAGAGAAAAACAAAAACAAACAAACAAACAAAAAAAATAATAAAGTAAAATAAAATAAATGATCCCTAGGAGTGTGAGTGTGTGTGTGTGTGTGTGTGTGTGTGTGTGTGTGTGTGTGTGTTTTACTGGAGATTAATCCCAGACCCTGAAAATTTAGCTAATTTCTCAGCCTTTTTGGTACTTTTTAAATTTTTGAGGCAGTGTCTCCCTAAATTTCCCAAGCTGGTCTTGAACTTGGCATCTCCCTGACACAGCACGATAAGTAGGTTGGATTACAGATGTGTGCCACCATGCTTAGAAAAATTACAATATATAATATAATGTCAATGTTATGTAAGGAGTTGCTAAACTGTATTATTTTGGTTATGATAACAACAAAAAATATGTGTATCTTCAGTACAGATGTATTTTTTAGAAATATTTTCATTCTGTAGTTGGTTGAATCTGCAGGTGAAAAACCTGCAAGTGTGCAAAGGTGACAGTATGCATAAATACTCTTGATTGTATTTATTTTGGGGTCTTCTATTTAATAAACTGTGGCACACTTCATGCTCACTGAATAATGCATATGCTTTCATATGCTTTCCAGGCCTCACTTGTGGCTAAATTTCAACTGTACAGTTTTGGTCAACTGATTGTGAGGTGCCTTCTGTCTTCCACCCCTCTTTCCCTTTCCCATGGACTACATATCCCACATGAAGTAAATACTAAATAACAGAAAGTAATGCAGCCTACGTAAAGTTTGAGTGAAGAAGAGGAATAAATATGTGTGGTATTAAATCTATATAATTGCAGGGGTTGTTTTAGGCACTAGCATTGATGTAAATTTCAATTAGAATCTTTTTTGTTTGAAAAAAAATCTTTCTGGTGATTGAGAGGATGTCCATAAAACAAGATTTATCTGGTTGAGTACATTAGCTTAATTCTAGTTTTTCTCCTTCCATCTTTTAGAGTAGATGTGTTTATCAGTCAGCTTTCTCATCAGTGATGAGTTCACTGATGAATTCAGCAGCAAAACTCATGAGTATGGTAACACAATACCCAATACCAACAATTTAAAGGAGGAGAGAATAATTTGGCTCATGATTTCTGGGGATTCAGTCGGGTGGCTCCAAGGCAGAAAATTCCTGGTGGAAAGGAGTGGTGGGTCAGAACTACTTAGTTCACATCAGCAAGAAGCAGAGCAGGGAACAAGGACAGAAGGAAGGGTCCAGGAACAATATATAGGACCCAAACCCACACCTCCAATGCCTACTCAGGGACACCCAAAGGTGTATTTTACTAATCTTTTTGGGATTTTGTAGTAGTCCTTAAAAATGACTTCTGTTAATTTCTTCCCTACCCATACATGCATACCACTCTTCACTACCAAGGTTGGAGTACATTTTCCCAAATACTAAATCTGGGCTCTGTTTGCAGTTTACTTTGACTAACAGAGTAAGTGGAAGTGCTGATATTTCTGTTGTAGTCTCTCTTAATTACTTTCTTGTAACTGAAACACAGTACCCAACACCCACATCTCTGAGGAAAGGTGTGCTTTGGCTCATATTTTGTAGAGGTTTCAGTCTAGCTCCAAGACAGGGCAGAACAGCAAGGGAGAAAGAGCTCATAACATAGTAGGTAGGAAGCAGAGAGAGATCAAAGGAAGGAGGGAGATAAACTTTTCCAGGAGAGGCCCCGAGTGACCCACCTCCTCCAACCAGGTTTCAACTCTCAACATCACATTTAGCTATAAATTCATCAGTAGACTAACCTGCTAATGAGTAACATACACCCATTATCCAATCACACCCCCAAAGCCCCCCACAGGAGCACATGAGGCTTTGGGGGCTTCTAGATATAAGTAATAATACAGGCTTAGCATCTAAACGAAAAAGTAGGTGATAATTTTGGAAGCAAGTCATCATGTATGAAAGCCCCTGACCTTGGTTCTGCATGCTGATATGAAGCCCAAGCTAACTACCTGGAGTCTGGTTTAACAATCCCCAAATGCCAATCATCCCAGGTAATAAATGTAACATATCTGTCTTAATCTATTGGTACTGCTGAAACAAGGTATCTGAGAATGGTAATCTACAGACAGTAGAAACCTCTCATGACTCTGGAGGGTGAGGATTCAAAGATCAGCGTGTTGGCAGGATTTATGTGTGCTAAGTGTTCCATATATATTGCTATATCCTTCAGAGGTGGGCAATGTTGTGTCCTCACATGGAAGAAAGGGTGGAAGAGCAAAAAAGGAGAGAATTTCTTTGCCAATCTGTTTTTAAAAGGGAACCTAACCACATTTGGAGCTCTCATAACTTGGTTAACTTCTAAAGACCATGCCTCTTTATACCATTGCATTGAAAATAGTGTCACTATAACTTTTGGAAGGAATATCATCCATCAAATGATAGAAACACTTTGACATTCCATACCACCAAAAATAATTTGAAACAGATTAAATAAGTTAAAGTATTTTTGAGCCAGAAATTGCAGAGTCATTAGTTAATCAGAAATACATAGCCCACAGCCAGCTTTCAGATCTGTGAGAGAAAAAGCAATGGTAAATTAAGATCAAAGATTGAAACATATATCCCTCTCAGTTGAATTTGAATCCTTTGAAAACTCTGTGTGCATAAATTGTCAACATTATCCATCCTTTTCTACATCAAATCATTCAGAGAAATTCTATTTAACAGAGGAGTATCAATTGTAGAAAAAGACAAGAGAATGATGAGCGCTAAAGGTCATCACTCTTGTATTAAGGCTAGAATAGAAAAATGTCTAATCTATTGATGTACAGGAAAAAGCTAATCTTCCCCAAAGGAAAATCCCTGTTGAGGAAAGAGCCTTTAAAACTGACCGTTTTACATCATTTCTGGTTTTAAAAATTTTTCCTTGTGACTGCTTTTTGAGGAAGGGATGTCAGCTTTTACATAAAATAAAATTCACCCATTTCTAGTTTATAGTACTACATTTTCAACACTCCAAAACACTTCTACACGTTCCTTTGGCGTCAACTCCATTTTTCCACCCTGGCCACTGGTAACCATGATTTCATATTATTGTTATATATTTGGCTTTCATAGGATTTCTAGTAAAATGAAATCAAGGACTACATAATGTATAATACTTGTCCTAATTTATTCACGTAATAATTTCAAGTTAATTCATATTATTTAACATGTCAGTAAGGATATCCCTTTATAGTTGTATTCTATAATTTATTATCCGATCAAGAATTGAATGGTATTTGCATGGTTTCCAAATTTTGTACTTTATGATTAATGTCACTATGGACATTCTTATTTTTTCTAGACAACAAAATTTTTATTTAATTTTTGTACTTTTATTAGTACATGTTTGCAGTACGTAATGGTTACATTCACTGTAGGGGACAGGTAAATGTACATAGCTCATTTAGATTCCCTCTTTTTCTCCCATCCCCCCACCTCCTTTTTATTTTTGCAACATCATATTTACTTATTTATCTTACAAAAACTTATAAAGTGAATTATCTTATATACAGATTGAAAACCAGAGTAATAGGCCAGAGAATACATAAAATATGTAAGAAAATTGTGATAAGTCAAGGTACACTTTTAGATACATTTTCCACACTGAATCAAAATAACCTTTTTCTGTTCTT
Organism: Chinchilla lanigera; assembly: GCF_000276665.1. Taxonomy (NCBI): domain Eukaryota; kingdom Metazoa; phylum Chordata; class Mammalia; order Rodentia; family Chinchillidae; genus Chinchilla; species Chinchilla lanigera. The sequence continues at coordinate 198,723 of NW_004955498.1, read as the reverse complement.
CCATATCATCTTTTATTTCATTCTTTATATATGAGTTTCTCTATATAAGAGAAGCCATTCAATAGTTAAACTTATGTGTCTGAGCTACTTTACTTAACATTATAGTCTTAAGGTACATACATTTCCTATGGATGATTCAAGTTTATCCTTTTTCGGGACACAGTAGCATTCCAATTTGTATAAATATCACTTTTTAAATTCATTCATCTGTTGATGGATACACAGGCTGTTTCCAAGATTTAGCTATCATGAATTATGCCACTATAAATATGAGTATACATATATCAGTGTGGTATGATGACTTTAACTCTTTTGGGAAGTTATTTAGAAGGGGAATACCTGGGTCAAATGGAATTTCTGCTTTTAGTGTTTTGAGGAAATTCTGTATTGATTCTCATAGTGACTGTATCAATTCACAGTCCTACCAATAGTGAGCAAGGGTTTCTTTTTCCCCATTGTCTCAAAAGCATTTGTTATTGGTTAATTTCTTGATGATAGCCATTCTTTCTGGAGTGAAACTGAATCTCAGTGTTGTTTTAATTTGCATTTCTCAAATGGCCAGTGATATCGAACATTTTTTCATGTATTTATTGATTATTTATAATTCTTCATCTGATATGTATCTGTACTTTTCAGATTTTAATTGGGTTCCTTAAATTGGGAGGGTCTGGTATTTTTGTTTTTTATGTATTCTAGACATCAGTGCGTTATCTAAGGAGTAACTGGCAAATTTTTCTTCCACCCTGTAGGTTGTCTATTCACTCTTTTAGTGGTTTCCTTTGCTATGTAGAAGTTGTTTAATTCGATGTTATCCCATTTGTTGATTCCTGGTATTATTTCTAGTGTAATTGTGGGTTTTTTTTTTCCAGAAAGTATTTGCCTACACCTATGTCTTTTAGAGTTCTATCTATTTTGTCTTCCAGAAGAGTAAGTGTTTCTCTTCTGATGTTAGGTCTTTGATTCATTTTCATTTCAGTTTAGTGCATGGTGAGAGATAAGGGTTTAGGTTTAATCTTTGACATGAAGAAAGCTAGTTTTCCCAGCACTATTTGTTAAAGGGGCTTTCTTTCCTCCAGTGAAGGGATTTGACCCCTTTTTCAAAAATAACAGCTATGTGTGTCTAGAGTTGTTTCTGTATCTTCTATTCTGTTCCACTGATCCACATGTTTGTTTGTTTGTTTGTTTGTTTGTTTGTTTTGCCAATGCCATGCTGGGTTTTTAATCTCTGTAGCTTTATAGTGTATGTTAAAGTCCAGAACTGTGATGCTGCCTGTCTTGCCCTTGTTGCCCAGAATTGCTTTTGCTATTCTAGGCTTCTTCTGGTTCCACACAAATTTTTGAATTCCTTTCTCCAGTTTTCTAAGTCATGTTAATTGTATTTTGATTAGGGTTGTATTAAATCTATATAACACTTTTGGTTTTTCTCTGGTACCGGGAACCGAACTCACGACCTTGCGCTTGCCAGGCAGGCGCTTTTGCCGCTGAGCTAAATCCCCAGTCCCTATATAACACTTTTGGAAGTATGGCCATTTTGACCATATTGGTTCTTCCTGTCCAGAAAGGGGATAGCTTTCCGTTTTCTGATATTCTCTTAAATCTCTTTTTGCAGAGTACTATAGTTTTCATCATATAGGTCTTTCAGTTCCTTAGGTTAATTCCTAAGCATTTTCTTTTTCTTTTTCTTTTT
>NW_004955498.1:191208-196936 GCF_000276665.1 Chinchilla lanigera | reverse complement strand
TTTTTTTTTTTTTTTTTTTTTTTTTTTGGTACCGGGAATCAAACTCAGGACCTTGACTTATCACATTTTCTATGTCTATTGAGATGATGATATGATTTCTGGATTTCAGCAGAATCCATTGTGATTTCAGCTTTTTAACTTCTAATTGCAGGCATTTGCCTCTTTATTTTCCTTATTTTGGCAAGATTAGCTCAGTATTTGTCTAATCTTTCAGGACCTTGCCAGGCAGGTGCTTATGCCGCTGAGCTATATCCCCAGCCCCTTCATTTTTCTTGGAAGTATTGTGAAGGATATTGTTTCCCTAATTTCCCTCTCAATGAGTTTGTTATTGTTGTACAGAAATGCTATTGATTTTTGAGTTTTGACTTTGTATCCTGTTACACTTCCAAATTTGTATATTAGTTCTAAGAGACTTTTGGTGAAGTTTTTAGGACCTTCTATGTAGAGGACCATGTCATCAGCAAATAATGATAATTTAAATTCTTCCTTCCCTATCCATATTCTTCTTATTTCGTTCCCTTTTCATACTGATCTAGTTAATGCTTTGAGAATTATATTGAACACAAGTGGTGATAGAGGACATCCTTGTTCCTGATTTTAGAGGGAAAGCTTTAGCTTCTATTTTAGTATGATATTGAGAGTTGGTTTCTCATAGATGGCTTTTATCAAGTTGATATAAAGACCTATTCCTATTTTCTTCAGCGTTTTCATCATGAATTGGATTTTGTCAAGTGCTTTTTCTGTGTGTATTGACATGATGATATGATTTTTGTCCTTGGTTGTGTTTATGTGGTTTATTACAGATATTGCTTTGGGTATGTTGAACCATCTCTGCATCCCTGCAATGAAGCCTTCTTGTTCATTATGTATTATTTTTTTTGACGACTTGCTGCATTCTGTTTTCTACTATCTTATTAAGGATTATTACATCTGTATTATTGAAGATATTAGGCTATAGTTCTCTTTGTTTGATTTTTTTCCTTTTCTGGTTTTGGAATCAGAGTAATTCTTACTTCCAAGACTGACTTTAGAAGTACTGCTTCTTTTTGAATTCGTTAAAGAGTTTGAAAAGCTCTCCTCTAAAGTTCTTGTAAAATTTGGCAGTGAATCCATTGGTACCTGAGTTCTTCTTAGTTGGTAGTATTTTTTATTACTTCTTCAGTTTCACTGACTGATACTGGCTTATTCAGGTTTTTAATATCTTTTGTTTCAGCTTTGGTAGTTCATATTTATCTAGAAATTTATCCACTTCCTCTGAATTTTCCATTTCATTTGAGTACATGTTATGTTTCTTCTCTGCCATGTCACCCTGCCATGGACCCAGCCAACTATAAGTTGAAACCTCTACAAACTGTGAGCTACAATAAACTTATCCTCCTTTAACTTTAGTTTTTGGAGATTTTGTCTCAGCAATGAGAAAAGTAACTAAGACAGTACAGATTCTCAAAATAGTTACCAATAATCTTCTGGATTTCAGCAGAATCCATTGTGATTTCACCTTTTTAACTTCTAATTGCATGCATTTGCCTCTTTATTTTCCTTATTTTGGCAAGATTAGCTCAGTATTTGTCTAATCTTTCAAAGAACCAACTCTAATGATTCTTTCTACTGATTTTAGTCTCAATTCCACTAATTTCTGCCCTGATCTTTTAATTTCCTTCCTCATATTAGCTTTGGGTTTAGATTGTTCTTGTTTTTGTAGGACCTTGAGGTATATCATTAGAACATGCTTATATAATTCATTATGTAAACATATTTTTACTTTTTCTTTGGTATATATCTAAGAGTAGATTTCCATTTCTACAGATACTTCTAACTTTAAGAAACTACCAAAACTTTTCTCAGTGTCTCTGCCATTTTACATTCCCATCCTCATTTCATGAGGGATCTCCTTTCCTTGTAGCCGCACCAAAATTTGGTATTGTCATTTTAAAAATGGTGTATATTCTATCAGCCATGCGGTGATATTGCTCTTTGGAAATAGCATGCATTTCCCTAATAATGAATAAGTTTGAACCTAGTTTCAATCACTTATTTGCCTTTTGTATGTCTTTCTTCTGAAGGGTCTGTTTAAGTGTTTTGTCAAATATTTGTCTATTTGATTATTATTATTGGTCTATTTGATGATGATTATTATATTTTTATGTACAATTGTTTTGTTAAATGTTTGCTTTATAAACATTTTCTCATAAGATTTTGCTTGAATTTTTTATATTCAAATACTGTGTTTTGAATTGAAAAAGGTTTAATTTTTTTTTTTTGGTTTTTCTCCGGTACTGGGAACTGAACTCACGACCTTGCGCTTGCCAGGCAGGTGCTTTTGCCGCTGAGCTAAATCCCCAGCCCCTGAAAAAGGTTTAATTTTGATAGAGTTCTCTTTATTAACCATTTTATTATGTGTGCATTTTGAGTCTTATTTTATCAGTCCATATTTTAGTCTTATTCTGCTTCTAGAAAATTTAGTTTTAAGTCATACATTTAAATCTAGGATCCTTTTGTGTGGATTTTTTTATTATGATGTGAGGGGAAATCTATGGTTTGTTTTGCTTTTCTATTTGTCTTTGCCTTTCAGAAATTTGATTGTGCTGTCCCTGGTTATACTAGTTTTTGTGAAAAGCCTATACACAGTTCATTTAACTTGGATCTTTAAATTTGTTTGCTTTGAAAAAAACTTATGAGGATTTGGCCATTATTGGTTCAAATACCTTTGTGTGCTTTTGTTCCTTTTTCTTTTGGCACTCCCACTACATGAATGTTGAATGATTTTCATTGCCTCACAGATCTTTGATGGTCTATTCATTTCCCCTTTAGATTTTAGTAAACTTTCAAAAATTGGATAATTTTCTGTATCTGTCTTCAAGTTTTCTGTTTATTCTGCCATGTAAACGCTGCTTGTTGAACTCAGCTAGAGAATTTTTCATTGAAGATATTGTAGTTCTAAAATCAGTATTTCCTATTCATTCTCCATTAGCATTTCATATCTTACTTTGAGTTCCCTTTTTTATTTATTATTAGCATGTTAGCACCATAATTCAGCGCAGTTTCCTTCAGTTCTGCGACCATATTTTTGACAAGTGTTTCAAGGCCGATCTAACTTCAGCATCTTGGTGCAGCTGATTGTTTTTCTCCTGGGTGTGGGTCACACTCTCTTTTCTCTTAACATGTTGATTAGTTTTTAGTTGCAAACATTTTTGATATTGTATACTGCAGCGTCTCTGCTTTCTGGTGTATTTTACAAAGCTATAAATCATTTTATTTTATTTTTTGGTATAGTACTTTGTTTGAACTACTGTACAGTTTGTCTTCAGCACCTGTATATCCTGTGATGTCTCAGCTAATTTTTGTTTTCTTCTTAAAAACCTGATTCACATGTTTTGGTTTGGCTTCCTCGAGATTATACCTACGCCTGTATTTGAAATGGAAAAAGTTTGTACTCAGACACCTTCAGTACATTAGGCTTCTGCTCTGGTGCAGACTGAGCTGAGTCTTTTCAGGAATCTCTTCTAAGCTGCATCCAGTTTTGTATATACGTAAGGGGCACAATATGGTGTTTTACTACACATATACAAAGTGAGGTGCTTACTATCACCAATTAAGCAATCCTTCATATCACTTAGTTACCATTCTTGTGATTAGAAAACCTAAAACCAACTCTCAGAAGATGTCTATCTTTGTATCTGGAAACTGGTTTAAAGCAATGTGTCTGGTTGCCAAGTTGACAAGGGGTGGAGTGTTATGGTTGATACATTGTGTCAACTTAGGGAGTCTAGAGGTTTGGCTAAGTGACTCAGCAGGAAGCCAGCCGTGCTTACTTTGTATACATCCTGAGCCTGTGCAAGAGGAGAGCATGGAGATTATGTGAGAGCTACACACCCCTTAGGTGGGGGTAGCCTGTTTACAAAGTAAGGGAGGGAAAGAGGCTGCTTGCTGCCATTCCTCCCTGTTGCTCTGGCTGCTTTGCTGTTCGGCTGCCATTCCCCCCTTCGCTCTTGTTGCTTTTGCTATCTTCTGCCTCGGAGCCAGCCAAATATGGACTGAAACCTCCACAAACTGTAAGCAAAATAAACCTCTCCTTCCTTCATTTTGGGCATTGGGTATTTTGTCTCAGCAACGAGAGAAAATAACTAGGTCAATGTCCTATGTATAGTACAATATCATTATGAACTGTAATCCTCATGTTGTACTTTGGATCTCTTTTCTTTTATGGGCTCTTCTGGATTCCTCAGTACGCCTGTGTTTTAGTGGTCAATAAGGGTTGTGGGAAAGCTAATTTTGTCCTTTCCACAGCTCTAATTTCTAGAATGACCCTTTTAATTTTTTGTCTTGTCTTCTTTTCATCATGAATCATTTCAGCATGGCTGGGCTAACAAGGCCTTGGGATTTTCCTCTCTGCTCTGAAATGAGCCTGTCACATTAGAGCCAGCAAAGCCTTCAGTTTTCTGCATCTCCTCCCCTAACCCCACCTCTGCAATTTGAGTGTACCACCACTTGCTGCAAAGGTGCTGTTTTTGCTGTCAGACTCAAATCACTATACCTACAGCTTTGTCAGCTGAGTGGAGGGTGTGTGGATGGGAGTAACTCAAGAAACAAAGTCTGTAGATTCACAATAGATTCGCAGTGCCCCTGTGCCCCAATGCTGTTTGTATTTTCAAAAATCAATGCTTTCCTCTGCCCCGCAGTGGCATAACTAGTTTTATTTTCTCAAAGCTTTATGCTTTATGTTTTGATTTTTGAACACTATATTATAAATATTAATGTTATATATTTTTTTCCTGAGTGAGCTCTGGTCGTATTGGATTGTGTTGCAAAGACTTCGCTCATTTCATTTTTGTTACCTTAATTATTGGTCTGAAATTGTTGATAATACCCTCATCTTTTTCTAAGTAACCAGTCTTACCCTTTCTAACAGCTTAATTGAGAGATGATTGACGTAGAATAAACACTGCATATTTACATACACAATCGATAAGTTTTGATATAGTCATATGCTTGTGAAACTGTCACAATAATATATTGAGCCTCCTGAAGTGTTTGCTCGTACCCCTTACAATCGTGTTCCCTGCTGCTGTCCCCAGATCCTACCATACACAGGTCATCACTGGTCTGTTTCCCATGAATATAGATTAGCTTGAATTTTTGAAAATTATAGATAGATTGAGACATATACAGAGTCTACCAAAAATGTATACACACTTCATGAAAAGAAAAAATTGTATAAATATTTTAATATTAAATATATTAAGACACTGAGATTAAGAAAAGTTCTCTTTGGCCTCTTCAGTTATAAGAGGTGCTCAAAGTGATTGCCATACCTTCTAGACATTTACTATTCTCCTTTTCCTGAAGTGTGTATGCATTTTGTTTGGTGGACTCCCTCTCTCTCTCTCATACATAGCAATATCCTTTTAATTTTGGCTTCTTTCAGGTAACATAGATATCTTCAAATTTATCCATGTGATTGCCCATATCAATAATCAATTTCTCTTATATTCTGAGTAGCATTTTGCCATCTATTTTAGTGCAGCACAATTATCGAGTCATTGGTTGATGGACATTTACATTGTTCTCATTTTTAACTATTACAAATAGAGCTGCTGTGCATATTGTTTGCAAGTTGTCGAGTAGACATATGCTTTCATTATTTAATAAATAACTGGAAGTGTGCTGGGTAGATATTATGCTACTTATGTGTTTATCCTTTTTCTTTTTTTTTTTTTTTTTTTTTTTT